>NC_048418.1:21579778-21589217 GCF_013103735.1 Etheostoma cragini | reverse complement strand
CCCCCCCCCCCCCCCCCCAATCTGCTTCTCTCTTTTTGTGTCTCACTGGCACTGGATCTGAAAGGCTTATTCACTTTGTCCTGAGAGTTATGTTGCTGAAATGAAAAATGTGGGTAGTCTTGTGTAGTGTAAAAAGAACATTTAAAAACTGATTCAGCCTGTGGTATCCCGTGTTTCCCACAGGTTGAGAACTGACTTTGTGGTGGTGGTGGTTGGTGCGGGAAGTGATGGCATCATGCCATCATGGCTGGGTTCAGTAATAAACTAGTCAAACAAAGGATTAAAAAGAAATATGTGCATATTCAACAAAAATTAGACTAGAAGATGATTCAGATGAAGTGTAGTGGTGCTTTGACAACATAATGTGATTGGTTTGTCAAATAAATGTGGTAGTTAAGCAGATATAAAACCTGATTAATGTCATGCCAGAGCTATAATGTTGTATTAAAACAACTTAACCTTAAAGGTCCCATCTTATGACTTTTTTTTTTTTTTTAACATTAATGTGTGTTCCCCCAGCCTGGCTATGGTCCCACAGTGACTAAGGTCACTAATGTCTATGTAAAAGAGACTCCAGATACAGTATCAGGGGACCTGTAAGGTACATAAAAGCATCTAAAGAGCACCATGTCATGAGACCTTTAAACCCATACTGTGATCCATACAGAAAGTTACACGTTGTTATAAATCTCAACCCATGTGTTAAATCACATTTTACACTGAGGCTATCCCAATTAAATTCTTGTTCATTTTGGTCGTTATAGTGTTTTAATCCGTGGATTATAGTTTAAAACGTGTACAGCACACTTACTAGAATGTCGTGTTTCATCCGGGCTCGATTGCATAAATAATGTTACAGTTAATGAGTATGGGCCCGGAGAGAGGGCCCCTTAACGGAAGGCTTGGTTAGTAATGATTAGCTCTGGTTAGCTCCAAATATGTATCAGCTCAAGTGGAAAACCCTGCGGAGAGGGTGGACAACAAGATGTTTAAATGCATGTAAGTGACGTTCAGGGAGTTTTTACGGTTTATCAGTACAGTTAATCCACCGGGAAACCACAACATCACAAGCAGCGTGCTACTAACATAAGCCTGGGTCTGGCTACCTGGCCTGGAGCCCGCTGGCGACGCTGGGTCATGCACTGGGACAGTTCAGAAAGGGGAGGGGCTGGAGGCCCATGGTCAGTAGTCTTTTAGATTGAAGTTACACGGGACACAGCAGTCCGCTCTGCATATTTTTTTTGCCCAGTTTGATTAATTGCTTAAATTGCTTTGTTCAATAAGCATTTATGAAAGTACTTGGTGGTGAAGGGAATTTGAATTCTGTGTGTCTCTGTGTGTTCAGGTGGAGTTTGAGGATGGATCACAAATCAGTGTCAAGCGAGACGACATCTACACTCTAGATGAGAATCTGCCCAAACGAGTCAAGTCACGAATGGTAATTTGCAGTTTTATCAAAAGGTCCCTGAACCCTTTTATTCAAATAAAACGTATTACAGTGTATTCAATGTCACTTATTTCTATGTTTCGATGTTTTGGTCCTCAGTCGGTGGCGTCAGATATGCGTTTCGAGCTCTTCTCACAGAACGACGTCAAACAGAACTCCAAAAGGCAGCGAGTCATCAACTCCCGATACAGAGAGGACTACATCGAGCCAATCATTTACCGAGCCATCATGGAGTGATGTCCCTTTCTGTTTCACTCTGCTGCTGCTGCTTTCCACCTCTCCTCTCCAGATTCTCGCAGAGATCAGCAGCTCCAGATATTTGTGTGTCTGTTTCTGGCTACTGCTGACCAACTTTCTCCTCCTCTTTCTTCTTCTTCTGCTTCTTCTTCTTCCACAGCCTGTCTGGCTACATATTTATGAAATACGGCTGGGACTTAAAATGACTTTTGTGTGCAGTCAATAATATTCTTTGACCTCCATTAACCATCTCGCTCTGTAGATTGTTTTCTTCCTTCATTTCCTTATTTTATTTAGTTTCTCAGGAAGAAGCCATCAATGAATGATTAAATATGGAAAAGGTTGGACTATGTAACAGTTGTTTGTCTACCGCCACATTTAGCAGCTGTCAGGAGAACTTTACATGTCAAACATTGGACTTTTAGTGATATTTCTTCTATAAATTACCTTTTGCTCGTACAGACTTGTGTTATTTTCATAATTTCTGAAGTTTTGCAGTGAAGACAAATTGTGGTGTGGAATAAGGTTTTAAAGTTGAAAGCATTAACTCGGATCAGCTTTTCACTCAGAACCAGAAACTCTTAGCCAATCAGCTGTTAAGTTTTAACCCCAAAGAAATGAAATATTAAGATTAGGTAACCTTTTGACAAATCTTCAGATTTTACCCATCATTCCCTGCATCATTAGTATTTCTTCTCATAGGTGTGTCAACGTGCATCTACGGTGAAGACGGAAGGAAACTAGATGTGATGCTTTCAAGGCCCAAGCCTTACGTTTTAAAGGGCCAAGCATGCTTTGGTTTTTCTGAAGCTTAAGGTTTATTATAACTATTGTAAGTAATGTTATTAATACACTTTATTTATGCGAGTGCATTGAGTTTGAAAAGAAAGCTATTTTTGTCATGTCCTTTTCACAATCTGTAGAAAACCTAAGATGTATTTATATTTATTATATTGATTGGTTTTCAGACATCCTGTTTAAATTTTCAGATATTGGGATTGGAGGGTTTGAATGCCAATCTGGCAAAAGCACTTCTTTTTTTTTTTTTACCTCCTGCCACAGGACGATTAACCATTTTGTCGAAACATTGGCCTCCACGACAATTAGATTTTCTTTCTGATAAAAGCTAGTTCTAGAGGGGAACGTTGTAACCAGGTTGTAGTTTGATCCCAAATAAACAGAGGTAAGAGGATAAGTTTCTGACTTGGGGCTGGTTTTTCTTCATGTCAAGTCATGTTTCTGCCATTTGTGAAGAGCAACTGTTTCTGGGTGCTCAGGACCTGGTGTAACCTGTCTGTTTTTAAGGTAAACTTGTATAATGGCAACTTTATTTTGGCCTCTGTCCAAGGCAGCCTCAAATCTGTACACTCTTTGGAAGCATCAACTGTTTGAGTAAAGACTGGCCTAAGAAAAATACCCTTCAAGTTACTTTATCTGTATGTACCTCACTTGAAATGAGCAGATCAAAGTGCTGAGATTCCGGCAGTGTTTCTACTTGAAGCATTGAGTTTCTTTTGGTTGTATTTTTGAACTAGCGGCGGTGGATGTCTCAGCCAAAGGGCCTATAGCTGTGCCAGAGCAGGACTTGTTAAGTGGAGATTACTTCTGGAATTTGATTAGATGGATGGTACTGTCTCTCCGAATCACCGCAGTCGGTTAGAAGACATGTCAGATGTATTAGGAGTCTTCTTAAAAATGGTTATTCATTGACAGTAACCTGGCAGTTATCCTGCATGTAGCCTCCAATACGTTTGTGGTTGACCTTGAAAAAAAAAAAAAAAAAGCGTTAATAGTTGAGCATGATAGATGGTGGCCATCTGAACCAGGACATCTGAAAAGGGGCCGTTCACCCCAAAATCGAAAATACATATTGTTCCTCTCACCTGTAGTGCTGTCCATCAACCAGGATTGGTTTGGTGTGAGTCGTCCAGCGTTAAAGGTGCCGGCCGTAGAGATAGTCTGCCTTCTCTGGAACATTATGGAACTACACTCTGCTTAACAGTTGGAACAATTCTACAGCGATGTCTCTTTCCACAAATCTGAACTAGATTCCAAGTCACGTCTTAAGTTTCTGAGTTAGAGTCCAAGTCTGGTCTCTGATCTAGAGTACAAGTCATGTCTCTGAGGTAGAGTCCAAATCAAGTCTCCGAGCTAGAGTCCAAGTCTTGTCTCAATTCTCTGATCTAGAGTCCAAGTCTCATCTCTGAGCTAGAATCCAAGTCTCGTCTCTGCTCTAGAGTCCAAGTCAAGTGCCAGAACGAGGAATAGGTTTCTTCCACACATGGGGGGAGCAGGTAAAACTGTCTGATAGATTATGTCCACGGGCACAAGGTTCTGAGTTTAGTTAATTAATGCTGTGTGTGCGCTGAGGAAGTCAATAGTTCTTTGAAAATGTGTTAAGGGGAATCCCATTTCCATCCTTTCTGAAATGCCACAAAATGCCTCTAAGGGAACTTTTTGGACTGACTGAGCTTTAATTCCGAAAAAAATGCCCCAAAAGTGGCATTTTAGTTCTCATGACGCAAATTTCGTAGGTAACCTTAGAATTCTGCTTGCAGTTTGATGAAAGTGTGTAGACAGTTTTGTTGTGGTCATTGACGTGTGGGCTGGTAGTGAAAAATGAGTACCGACATCCTGCCATCTTTACTTTCATGTGGTACTCTGCCCTTACTGTTTCTCTCTTCCAAATCACTTTTGACGGGGGAAAAAAAGCCTCTGTGACGGTTCAGAGCAGTTACTCCCCCTGCTCTGATTTCAAGCCTTTGTTGGTTGGCATTTTCTGGTTGTGTTATTCTTGTCTCTCTCAGTCTCAGTTGTTGTCGTGGAATCTGCTGTGGTGATACGTGGTTCCGTTCTTCCATGCTCGGGTCTAATTTATATTAAGACAAAAATTTGCATATTTTTCCAGATGTTATCTGGCAGTGTTTGCTTTCTCATGCGGGGAAGTAGAGGAAAACTACCGAGCCTGTGTTCTGTGGAAGTTCATTTAAACCAGGAAATAAAAGAAATAGCTACAAAGTTCTGTTAATAAAGATAAGAAAAATAAGCATGATAAATCATGATATCTTATGTTAGGTGCTCACAAACAACATAAAAACATGCATGATATGTATCAATCTATCTATCATGACAAATCTTATGTTAAGGGTTCACAAATGCATGATGTGTATGTGTGTATGTATGTATGTATGTATGTATGTAGGTGTATATATATATCTCTTAGATTACTCTAAAACAACATAAAAACATGCATGAAAGTAGTAGACATTGCTCTACTTGGCCTTGTTGAAGGTGGATATTGCAGTGGGAAAGAGCGTAGCAACACAACAGGATAGCGACGATAGCACTTAGACAAAATACGATAACGCTGAGAGCAACACAATATAACAAAACCCGTCCACACTGACCCCCCCCCCCCCCGCCTGGCAAATTGCAAAGGCAAAGATTTTCCCAGAATAGATTCATCTGGGTTTAGTGTTTTTTATATTTATCTTATCTAACTTTTTGTTTGTTTTTGTCTTTTCATGGCGTTCATGATTCTCCGTAGAATGTTGGATTTCATCTAGTTGAAGTGGATTAAATCAATGTCTGTACAGTATCTAAAATGTTATTTAAATATGGGGCCGACAACGCCACCTAGGTTTGTACCGTGAGGCCTAGGACCTCTTTAAAAATTAAACCAAAATTGGAAGTCATAAAAAAAATTAAAAGCCGGTTTCTTTTTATGAGGAGGAGAGCAGTAAAAAATCAACGGTGGTTTAAAATGAACTGAACTCAACGTGATAAGGAATAATGTTTATTTTTAAAACTAGGGTAAGAAAAATATTAAAACGCAACAAAACACAAACGACAGAGCACTCGCGAGTCAAGAAAGACAAAACACAGCTAAAACAAATCTGTGTCTACTAAAACAAAGTAAAAACAGCAAGGCTAAAACCAGGAGCCTCGATCCTGCAGAGGAAAAAACTCAGATCCTACTACTACTACCACACTGTAAAAGTCCTGCATTGAAAATGTTACTTTAGAATGAGTATGTAAGTATCATCAGGGAAATATGTGCTTCAAGTATTCAAAGTAAAAGTACTCATTTCCTTCCTCAAATTCTCACATTTTAGAAACTGGACACAATCCAAACAGTTGTGTCAATCTAATTGTTTAGTGGTCTAATCATTTCAGCTGGACTTGGAGGCCAATATATTGTTTGGAATTTAATTCATTTATAACAAAACATGATTTATGAAGTATATGTGTTTTGTGTGCTAAAATCTTAATTTGTAAGGTAACTAAAGCTTTCAGATGAATGTAACGGAGTAAAAAGTACTATATTTCCCTCTGAAATGTAGTGGAGTAGAAGTAGAAAGTGGCATGACATGTTCAAAGCAACATAAGTTTTTAATTTGCACACGGACAAACATTTTACAACTTGTACCCCTCTCAATTTCAGTCAAGATGTCCAGTTGGCTGAAAAGAAAAGCAACGAAAGTCTCTTAGTCACTATTATAATCTTACCGTATACTCTTTTGCTGAATAGTGATTATGATTTCGAGTTATGTACCGTCTTTGCCATCTAGTAGTAGTGTTATCTTACAACAGGACGTCCATTTAGCTGGACAGGAGCCTACTATTTCTGTCCAGTTTGTATGCTACGTCTAAAGTATTACTACTCTCGCCTGTGTCAGTAGGTCTAATGTTATCTTGGAACTACTATCCTGCTTCTTCATGCTTTCAGCTCATTCAACATTATGAAATAAGAGCAGGCTCATTGGGTTTGTTTTTAAAGGTCATGAGAAGAATGGCCCAGGTTCCTGAGGAGATAACCTGCATGACTCACCATCCTGGCCTTCATCCGGTGTGCCTCAATCTATAGTCTTTGCAAAATGCAATGAAAAACTTTATTTTGTTTCAAAATAATCACCCAGTGTTATACTGTGAAATCCGAAAGATAAAAAATGACAATTTCCACTGCACCCTAGTCTCTTTGCAGGCGATGCAGAAACATGGCTTATAGGACTTTAGTGAGCTGGTGCTGTTTTTTTTTTGGAAGAAGTGTCCGTGTCGTGATCCCCTCTTGTGTCGTGCTGCGTATACGGAGGGAGTTTCTGGATGCTTCAGGGCAGTATGTCGGGTTCAGACCCCGCCCCAACTGAATCCTGACACATGTTCAGCAACAGCATTGTCCATGGAAGGCCTGTGGAGCTGAGCACACATGTCCTGGGGCACAGGAATCTGCCAAACTGCTTCCAGATAAGGAAGGGGGGTCATGGATGATCTCCTCAAACACCAGTCGCATCAGGTCTTTTTTTTAGGCATTTTTAGCACCCATACCATTGCACATTTGAGCAACTTTAAACTGAAATGATTTGCATTTACATGGTCGGCAACAAGGCTTGATGTCTCTAGACCATTGCTCATGTCTCACACCTTCACTGAACAAAACCAGTTTCTGCAGACAACTTGTCTTTTCTAAAGACTTGTTGTGTTGAATGATGAAGTTCACAGGGAGTGTCCAAACCTGCCTAACATTCCAATGAAACAACAGTTTTGGGAGCAAACCGCTGGAGAACACTGTGGAATGACTCCACAGTTGATGTCTGGAAATGACAGCAAAGCTTTTCACCATCAGTAAGGTACTCTGGAGGACTGTTAGGACTCTGTCAAGTCTGTTCTGAGCTGACGTGCCTATGAGAAAGTCAATTTAAGCTGTAATTTCAAACCATGATTGTTGAAGATACACACCAATGTGTAATCGTTGCTTTAGAGTACATACCTGGTTGAAACCGCTATGGTCCTTTGAGGCCTTCGGTGGATGTACACACTTGTGGAAGGCCAGGTCCGAAGGACTGTGGACATCTTGAATGTGGTTCACCAAAGACTTCCATTTCGCTACCTTCTCAGTTCCGGAGACGGAGCTTGTGGCACAGCAGCACAGGTGGTTGACTCTGCTTTTTTGCCACTTTTTCACCGAAGCACAGTCCTCGTCTTTGCCAAGTTGTTCCAGCTTCTTTGACCACCCTAATGAAATTAGTTCACGTAGCAAACATAGTTAGATACACGAATCGTCGTGTGTTCATTGATTTTTGAAGTTTTGATAACTTCACAAAAGTGTCCAATATTCTACGTCATTATAATGTAATACACTATATATATATATATATATATAAACATAAAAAATCGGATTACCTTTTGCTCCATGCCATACGTCATAGTAGTGGGGGATTTTACGTTCTCTCAGGAACTTTTGGACCTGAGGGTGACGATCAGTGATAATCTAGTCCACCTTCACACCACTTCCCTGCTGGAGGTCCAAGCTTCTTATAAGACCCTCCTCCTCCATGTATTGGCTTCCCCTCACCTCGTTGCTCTGTGTGGAAAAGATGCACGCACATACAATAGGTTTTCATCAACGTGTGTCAAAACAGGTGATCATGTACAAACACTTTTCTGACCACATGTGTATAACATTGATAAGACAGATAAAGCTTATAATGGGTTCTAATGATACTATTGTCAGTACTTCTTGTGCATGTTTCTGTGATCTATTGTGTTAGGCCGGTCACACACACTGCATGTTCAAGCCGCACCTGAGATGTGCGTGTCATGAAGGCAGTGTGCAAGCTCCAACCTGTTCACATGGGAGAGTAAGTAAAAATGGGCACGCCACGCAGCTGACATGCTCACGTGACGCAGACAGTTTGTGGTCGCCCTTAGTCCAAATGATTTCAAATACCTGCACCAGCTGTATGTCGCGGTGTCGGTGGTTTGCACATCCATCATTGTGTAGCTCCTATCCTTTGCAGAATGTAACGGGTTTTAGATTTTTAGTCAAACATGAGAGTGGAATTATTCAGTGGAAGGCAACACCTTACCTGAAATACTTGTTATAATGCAAACACATTCCAACAAAGAACTACAGTGTACCTGGTGAGTCTTCTTGCAAAACACCCCCGATGATGACACCCTTGGCCTCACTGAGCATTTTAAGGTTTTGTGTCTGCCATTCAGTCCAACTGTGGGTTATAGCTTGTTCCAGGTCCAGTGCCTTGCGAAAGAATTTGGCCCCCTTGAGCTTTTCAACCTTTTGCCACATTTCAGGCTTCAAACCTAAATGGATAAAACTGTAATTTCTTGTGAAGAATCAACCAAATTTATTGGATATTTCAAACTTTTTGTCAAAATAAAACTGAAACATTGGGCGTGCGAAATTATTCAGCGTGCTTAAGTTAGTACTTTGGGGTGCCACTTTTTGCTGCGATCACAGCTGTAAGCCGCTCTGGGTGTGTCTCTATCAGTTTTGCACATCGAGAGACTGATATTTTTGCCCATTCCTCCTTGCAAACAGCTCGAGCTCAGCGAGGTTGGATGGAGAGCGTTTGTGAACAGCAGTTTTCAGTTCTTTCCACAGATTCTCGATTGGATTCAGGTCTGGACTTTGACTTGGCCTTTCTGGCGCCTGGATATGTTTATTTGTGAATCATTCCATTGTAGATTTTGCTTCATGTTTTGGATCATTGTCTCGTTGGAAGACAAATCTCCGTCCCAGTCCCAGGTCTTTTGCAGACTCCATCAGGTTTTCTTGTCTCCCAGGTGGCTTGTGGCAAACTTTAAACAAGACTTTTTATGGATATCTTTAAGAAATGTCTTTCTTCTTGCCACTCTTCCATAAAGGCCAGTTTTGTGCAGTATACAGTGGGTACGGAAAGTATTCAGACCCCTTTAAATTTTTCACTCTTTGTTTCATTGCAGCCTTTTTCCAAA
>NC_048418.1:21561840-21579678 GCF_013103735.1 Etheostoma cragini | reverse complement strand
TTTTTGGAAAATGGCTGCAATGAAACAAAGAGTGAAAAATTTAAAGGGGTCTGAATACTTTCCGTACCCACTGTACGACTGATTGTTGTCCTATGGAAAGAGTCTCCCACCTCAGCTGTAGATCTCTGCAGTTCATCCAGAGCGATCATGGGCCTCTTGGCTGCATCTCCAATCAGTCTTTCCCTTGTATGAGCTGAAAGTTAAGAGGGACAGCCCGGTCTTCGTAGATTTGCAGTGGTCTGATACTCCTTCCATTTTAATATTAGTGCTTTCACAGTGCTCCTTGGGAGGTTTAAAGCTTGGGAAATCTTTTTGTATCCAAATCCGGCTTTAATCTTCTCCACAACAGTATCTCGGACCTGCCTGGTGTGTTCCCTGTTCTTCACGATGCTCTCTGCACTTTAAACAGACCTCTTAGACCGATTATCACAGAGCAGGTGCATTAACACATCCTTGTGCACACAGGCCAGGTCTCAAAAAGGCTGAGGAAGCATTGCTCAAAAACAATATATTTTGCATAACCATATGATGATACCGGTGATGACAAGAGACAAAGAAAAAACAACATTGTCCATCTCAGTCCAAAATCAATCTCAGATTACACATTGTTTGTAAATTACTGCTTGTGAGAGATGTAAGTTCGCTGACAAAAGCTTAGATGATTCTGACTGTGCGGGACTGAATGTGGAATCTGGAGGATCATGGCCTGCATAGCGAACATCCTCAACCTCCTCAAATTCAAGGCGAGGTCGAAGGCATGTCAATGGGATTTTGAGCTTCTATGTATGTCCCATTTACCCACCGAACTGTCATTATTCACATATGATAGGGTAAAATCGGTTTCGCATTCTATCACCTCTTTAATGAACGCCCGTTGCATTCAAGCCACTGCCAAATGAGTTGCCACAAAGCTAACTAACACAGCTCTCTCTGCATTTTTCAGTGTGACTATGTTCATCCAGTGATTTTCCTGCGCAGAAACTCGAGTGAAGGTTATTACCTCTTCTGGAGAGTCCATCATGCTTTTTTTAATCCTCCGTGTCCTCCTTGGCTTCTAGCAACTGCATCGAGGAGGGGTAGAGGCTGTGCACGATCACGGAGGCTTGTATCATGTGGACGCGCTGACAGTGTTGTTGTCACTATTTAGAATTCCTCATGGGGGAGACAGAAACTACGCACTATAGCTTTAAGTACAGCACTTGAGTAGATGTACTTAGCATGCCATCACTGCATATACAAAAGGTACACAGCACAAACACCGGTCTCACAACAACATGCGAGCAAATGGCTAGCCAATATTTTTTTATACCAGCGCTCCATCTCTCAGCACGCATCCATATCTAATCTCTCCCATTATCTTTGCCCCCTCTCTGTGACCCGGCAGCTGTGGCTCCCTCAAGTCCCTCTGTTAGGGGGGTATTATTGTCTGAAGCCGCCTCCATCCAGTCACATGCTAGTCAAGCGACAGAGCTCAAATGACTTTGTGCTGTTGAAGTTGGATTCTTAGACACTGGTGTTAACCAACACATTACTAAGCTTACCACTTATGGATACTTGATTATATATGGCTAATACATGCTAAATAGGGGGGTTAAAACGAAGAGTACTTACTTCTCCAGTGCAATATGATTCAACCTCACCAACAACATGTGAGGTATAAACCACATCAGTCTAAAAGCAGCAGAAACCTCAGATGACACATTACCACAACTTCTTACTCTTACGTTGCTCACTTAGTTGCAGGTCTGAGGAAGTACTGCCAACACTGGACAATGACAGTAATCAAAGTTCATTGCTTTGGACCATATTCTTCACGCTGTAGGTTGAGGCAATAATTGCATTTAACCGGTGTTGGGGTAGTTCCTCCAAAAAAGTAACGGATTACACAATGGATTACTCACTGCTGAAAGTAATCAGTTACAACATTCATTGCATGTAAAGTATCCTTGCGTTCTTATATTATTTAAATATTCTGGCAGACGTGAAACATACAATATGTGTGCAATAAGAAACCACCTTTGCTTACGTTTATTTAAAGGCTATGACAAAGGATGGAAGGAGTGTGTAGCTTATGTGTTGGTGTGCAGCAGCCATGTGGCAACAGTGACACACAGTTTGCCTGCTATCCGTCAGTAGAGACAGCAGCATGTCTGTAAGGATGTGTCTGCCTGTAGTTCATGAAAGGCTGAGGTAGATGAGGTTAGAGCCAATACCTCCACCCACTCTTTCACATTTCCTCAGCAAGTTTTTTGTTGTAGTAGGGGTTTTCTGCCAAACGTCTCACTCCCTCTCTGAACTTTAATCTTATGAGCGCACAGTTAGCTCAGTTGGTAGGGCGGGCACCCGTATATAGTGGTGTACTCCTAGATGCAGCGGGCTCAGGTTTGATTCTGACCTGTAGCCCTTTGCTGCATGTCGTTCCCCCCCTGTTATGTCTTCAGCTGTCCTGTCAATAAGGGCCTAAAAATGCCCCAAAAATGATCTTGAAAAAAACTTTTATCTTATTTTCATTCTCACATTGGAAAGTCATATGACACAACACAGTCAGATTAAAAGAGGGATTAATACTTTTCAAACCGTTATTGTTTAACACTTACTTGAGGGTGCCTTTCTTTATCAAGAAACCCTTTCGATCCATGGACTGTTTTTCAGTCCGCAATGAATGACTCTTAGTCAAGTCTATCTTCAGGTTTGTCGATATTTTGTTTCACCCCCGTATTTTCTTGCCAGTAAAAGTCACAAAAAGGAAATCAAAAATAACTGCACCAATAAATAATACTGATTCAATTGGAGCATAAAACCTCCCAAATGTGTGGCCGACGGCTAGCTACCTTAGCTGAAAACACAAACACACGCTGTGTGCCCAGTATTGCATACTATTTTAATAGTGTACAATTCACATACTATTGATTTCATAAGAAGGTTTCGGACTTATACCAAAACATCGTAAATACTGTTTTAGCATACTAAATAGCATGTTAGTATGGAATTTCGGACGCAGTCTTTTTATCTTGCTACCCAGCTAGCTTTAGCCAAGTTAGCGCATAAATAGGTAAGTTAACATTAGCCTGCTGTTAAAAATGTTTCAGCTACAGTTGCAAGAGGTTTTGTTTTATAATAAATCCCAGTGTTAGGTGTAGCTAGCTTGTGCTCAGAGTTTGACATAGATACATTTGAGTGTGTGAAGCGTACTGAACAGGAGCACACCAAAAAAAAGAAGAGTGGAAAAAAAGAGAGGCGGAAAACGGCGGAAAGGAAACGTGGCGTGGTGAGGTGTAACTTTTCAACTGTAGATAAAAATAGAGCAAGATGCACCGACCTATTTGTGACAGGTACGTGGGACACAGCAGCAACACAAGTAACATTAACCTCTTCAAAAACAAAAACAAAAAACACTGGTTGGAAAATACACAAGGCAGAAAGTGAAGTATCCAAAATGAGACAATTTAATTCAGTTGTATTTATAGTATCAATTCATAACAATAGTTATCTCAGGACACTTTACAGATAGAGTAGGTCTAAGACTGCACTCTAAGACAATAGGTGAGAATACAAAACATATCAGAAGTTATGGCTGCACTTTTACTTTCATTAATTATTAGCATATCACAGACGGGGGATTTTTCTACCAAAAGCCCCTCATGAGGTGAAAGCAGTGACTGGGGTGAAAGTAGATACTCCACGCGTCCGTTAACAGGGCCACAGTGTTTCACGCCTTGCGATTTGAGGCTGTTGACAGCTGAGCTTGATCCAAGGCTCCACAAACTACTGTCATGGTTACATAACCCCACAGTCTGACAGCAGAACTCCAGGTCAGCGCAAACAGGGATTACTGTCAACCTCAGTGAGTAAACGTATGACTCAATTTCTTCATTCCTCCCTGGGCTGATAGTGGTTGCTTTTAGTCTGGCTCAAATTGTATTAAGCCCGCATAAATCAAGAAAGCAAATAGTATTACAAGATTAGTGAACAGGAGTAGAGAATCTAAGTTCCCTAATGTATTTCAGTCTTTTAGAATGGATTTCTTTTTCCAAACAGGATCAAACAAAGGCTTTATAGCCTCTGTGTGACTGAATCTATTTGCCAAGCACAACACAGTACGCGGGATCTTCCACGGCGGCTACAGTACAATGTAGACAGAAATGAGAAATCTGCTAAAATGTATGCAAGTCCTCCTGCTTGCGAGCCCCCTCACACACAGCTTTGCAGCATTTGTGGCTGCGTGGCTATCCTCTTGCGGTTCTACAGAGACCTCAAACATCAAGTATGTTCACTTGGACACGAGGATCTGAAAGTATGTGTGTGTGCGTGCCTGCGTACGTGTGTGTGTGACAGAGACAGAAAGTCTACGTGTGTGTGGGTGTGAAAGCACGATTTGATAAAATGATTTGACACATCCAGAGTAGACTGGGGGATGACTAGTTTTGCGTAGATTCCCATATTGTCTCATAAGCTCTTTTTTGACTTTGCTGTTCATAGCTTTGTATTTCGTGTACTATACATTCAAGCACATTTTGTTGTGTTACTTACTCTTCTGGCTTTATTATAGCACTTTAAAGAAAATATTTCCTGCATTTCTCACTGCTTAAGATGCTGATCTCAAAGCTAATGAATGAATGAAAATAAAGTTTGCATCCTGTTGGAAAAGAACTTGATGTTATTCTATAACAACAATATGTGTGTACGTATGTATGTATGTATGTAAGTACTGTGCTGCTATTGAGATCATGTACAGCCCTAATGCTGTTTCATAATGGGACTTCCTGTTGTTGCCACCTCATTAAGCAGCAGACAGCAGCAATCTAAGCCCTTAGGTTTCCCCCAGGCCCTACTTTATCACATGATGGATGGAGCCCATAATTGTCTGAGATATCTTGTGTCTGCAAACACGCAATCTTTCCCTGCTAGAAGTACATTGTGTGATACTATTGCTACCACAAATAAAATCCCAAAGTGGCCACATTTTTAAGGTGATGGGACTTTGAGAAAGAGAGGCTATTACAAGAATTTTCATTCACATAATGAATTGATGTTGTAACCTACTCTGATTATTTTATGGGCTGCATGGCCCAGATATTTGACCCTATGTTGCTGTTGTGCTTTCTGAGTTGTGGAGTTATGGCTGGGAGCTGAAATAGTTTCCATTTTGCAAATGTCATGATAATCATGATTTGTTGTTTTTGCTTCAACAAACACACTACTTGTATACTTCACCCTCAGTGTAATGAAAGCATGAGTAAAATGACTGGTGCGTGTATTTCAAATTTTCAACAGTTTGACATTTAATACAGGCTCTTTAAACATTTCTATGTTCAGTAGCCAGTTAAATGCATGTTTACCTCTCCGTGCATCAAAAGTTTGATATACTGCATGCATAATACTATGGTAAATACCATAACAAAATAAACTATGTTTATGTATGTATTTACACACCCATTTAAAAGATGTGAAGTTAAGCACACAATCTAGTCTCACAAAATATCCGTCACAACATGAACTGATTTAAAGGTCCAATGTCGTGTTCATTTTCAGGTTCATGCATTTTGGGTTTCTACAAGAACAGGTTTATATGCTTATGTGCGTGTGTAATTTAAAAAAAAACTCTTTATTTCCTCATAATGGCCCTCATTTATCAACCTAACGTAGAAACCAGTGCCTATATGAGCGCAGAAATCCTCTTGCCCCAGGCTTCATGTGGGATTAGTGAAACGTTCGTATCCCACCAACCACAGCATAAGAATAGTCATACACCAATAAATACAGCTGCTGGAAATGATCGTAATTTAAATATCCCGCCACAATATATTCTCGTTTTTTAGGCCTCGCCCCTACAATTTACCACATGGCGAGAAGTAATCCGGCTAAGAAGCGTCACTTTTCAGAGGTGGCGATTAAAACCGTGACATATCAGTTTAATTTGCAGTAACGTGTACTATTTGGGAGCCTAAAAACTGGTTATAGGCTGTATAAAGAATGCGGAATGGAAAGAGATCACTGATGCGGTAAACAGTGTTGCCATATTAATTTGGACTCCAGTTGAAGATTACATAATGTATACATCCTTGACATATGTATACTCCCGATAGTAACACATGTGTATACTGTAGGCTTATATTGTGATCTCTTAGGCCTACATGTAGATGTACCTATATTTATATGTATTGTATTCCTCATCTGCACTCTTGGTGTCTCTGCACCATTACTGCAGCCGGGGAATTACTGTAGCATCACTGTGATGGCACTTTCTACCTATATGTATTTATATAAACTGTATACTGTATATCACATCACAAATGTACATAAATCCTGACGGCTCGGTTAAAGGGACACTTTCTAATATGGCTGTATTCATGAAGCACCTCGACCAGCTTCATACTCAAAAAAGACAAAGACCATGGAAAAAAAATCACTTTTTAGAATATCGGACCTTTTTCAAACGGCCGTGCAGTATGCTTGCTGACCTCTGGTACAGAGGTGACAGCAAGTTTGTCTTTTTTTCTCTTGGTTTTCCGTTACCTCTGATCCCCAAACATGTTATAAAATGGATAGCCAGATGGCAAGTATTTCTTCATGTGACATGTCAGAAAAGTTCACCGTACCTTTAAAGAGTAACAGACCAAATTGATTTTTCTAACTGTCTCGTCATTGGTTAACAACTGTTTGCAGATAGTCCTTCCTGCATGTGGTTACATGGGCACATCTGTGATGGCACCATTTCTGTTACTTAAATCCTCCGTGTTACTAATTAACTATTGTTTTCATAGGATGCTAAAGGACAGTGGCCACATAAAATTGTGTCTTTGGCTTTCCTCTCTCTGAAGACTGAAGTCTGACTGCTCCGTGTGGGTGTTTCATCATTTATTCGGTCATTCAGTGGTTGCCTAGATCTGTCACTCTGTTTGATATAAGTACTTTGGATTAAGGACTTGACAGCCAAAGAAAAGGTAATGTGTGTTTCTACCTTTGGGAATTTAAGGTCTAAACCACAGAGACATATTTAATTAGTTTGAATTTCTGAATGTATGAAAATAATTAAAGGTATCATACAAAATCATATAAATGCAGGGCATAATTTGGGTTAAAGGAAGACACTGCTCAGCTGATCATGTGCCGATAGTCTTACACTGTCAGACATGAGAAGGGTGAAAACATTTTAAAAGTCCTTTAAAGTATTTATTTCACATTATTTCATCCTAAAACTTGTTTCCAGCATGGAGGCATAATGTTTGTTTTTTTCTGTTTGCGTGGGAATGTTTGCTCCATGTAATTTTTCTCCTAAGATAAAGTATCTGCACCAGATAAGATATAAGCTTGATACAAAAACAGGAATTATTCATGGGCCAAGAATGAATTCATGACCTCGGCCTAATGGGGCTTAAAATAAGCTGACTCTTTAAGGCGTATAGTCCACAAGAAAGCCATGGAAAGTCTATTTTATATATTCAGTAACTTATTATATTACAATTTGCAAATATTTCAGTTTGTTGATAACTTTCATAGACTTTTATTTAACACAACTTAATGTACACACTTTTTTGCATGAGTTTAAGCAAGCAGGGGAAATTGCGTTATTTATCTTGAGCCTCAGAGGAGCTTGTAGTTCTCCTGGCTGGAGCTTCATAATCCACAAATGTGCAGTAAATGACCGTGGTTTTGACCTTTAACGTACAGAAGCTTGGTTTAGTGTAATTTACCTAAACAATGATCAAGGATTACGAAGTTCCTCTCTCTTATTGCTCCTTATAACCACTGGAAATTGTCAAAAAAATCTAACCGAAAGTCCAATTATTATGGGCGTCATCTGACATTAAGTGTTTTCTGCTTCGTGAAGCGTGAAAAAAGCTTAATGTCAGATAACGTCCATGAATATGGATTTCTGGTTTGTCTTTTCTGACAGTTTTTATTGGTTATGAGGAACAATATGATAGATACATTTGGTGATGATTGATCGTTGTTTAGGTATTCAAATACCACCAGGAAATCACATTAAGTGTTTTCACGTTAAGCGTTTTAGAATGTCCCTTCACACCCAGCTCTCGGCAAGAAAGCGAGAAAGTTTATTCCCAAAAATGTCAAACTATTCAAATTTTCCCATGAAGGATAAAGTAGGCTATCTATGAAAAGCACAGAGACCTAAAAAAAAAAGTTTGCTACAGCTGTCTCTGACTTTATCTTTACCTGATTCATTAATGAATAACCAAGACTTGCTTTCTTGTGTTTACTTTAATTGGACACTGGTGTTTAATGAAGACATGCATGGGAGAGAAAGTGAGTGGGTGTAATTATTTGAATGGAAGAGAACAGATAAACCATGAGGAAGATAAACAGAGAATGTGGATGAGAATATCTGCTAGGGTTGGCATTTTGTGTCGAAACTTGAAAGGTGTCTTTGCACAGTAGGCCTACCTCACAAGCTCATCTCGTTGATTGCCATTTAAAGCTACTTTTGGTTAATTTTTAGGATTTGTATCATTAGACACAATGGCCAACTTCTCTAATTGTGCTATATTGCCATATTCACCGTTCATTTCATTGGGTCTTCCTTATTACTCTCATGTCTGGATGCCAAATATGAAGGTAGAGTTAGCTTATCATCAAGACTGGAAGCAGGGGGAAACGGCTAGATCTGGTAACAAAATCTGCCTACCGGCACTAATGTTAGGCCAATGTTATCTCTGGTTTGTTTAAACTTTACAAAACCTAAATCTATCAAAAAGGCAAGTTGTGGTTATACTGCACTATCCTACTCAATCAAAACATGACATTTTTACATTTACACTAGCTGTTTTCTCCTGCTTCCAGTGGTGCTAAG
Organism: Etheostoma cragini; assembly: GCF_013103735.1. Taxonomy (NCBI): domain Eukaryota; kingdom Metazoa; phylum Chordata; class Actinopteri; order Perciformes; family Percidae; genus Etheostoma; species Etheostoma cragini. The sequence goes on along the minus strand of NC_048418.1, from coordinate 21,570,866 downwards.
CAAAGCTAACAACCTCATAAGCTAGCTCGGCTCTAGCTTCACATTAGCATAAGGACATTAGAGTTATGTACAGCTTTTCTTTTTATAACTTTGGCAAGAAAGCAAATATGTGTATTTCACAACAATATCTGTGTCTACATTGACTTAATTTGCAGTTACTTAATATATTTAATAACTTACTAGTCAGTTCCATTACAGTTGGGTTAAAGCAGTCCATATTTCTGGACATGTTGATTACCGAGTATGAAAATAATAAGTGACTGTGTTGATAGAAATAGCAGGTCATTTGAAGAAAATCATCAAGTAAAATTACCTCAATATTTGCTAAATTAAAAGGGCCTTTTCCTTCCGATTGAAGAAGAGTGACCATTATCTTTACATATCTAAGTTTCTCTTTTGCTGAGTAAAAAGCTGTAGTCAAGATGGTGCCTAGAATAGTAAGAAAGTGAAAGTGCTGCCCTTGTAGGGCGCACGGTCAGGATGTACTACTTTCTCATTAGCTCTTTATTTTTTTAGCACGTTTATATCCTGCTGCCTGCCCACCAAAGCAAAAGCCGTGCTATTGAGACACTTCATCTATGATTCAGGCGACAACGATCAATTATTTACTTCGCCACAGTAAAGTCTGGCTCTACTCATGTAGGACTTTCACTCAGACATATTGAATAATCACACATTAAAGTAATCCGTTTAAGACGTCAGTTATTAGGTTCAGAAGTGAGTACATTCTAGATGCTATTCTTGACGTACTTGCTGGTAATGAATACACTTGTTAATGGTTTGGCTCTGTGGAATGTGTCTGCATACTAAGTAAGAATGTGATGTAGCTTGGAACAGAGGTGAAAGAGGTGAAAATGCAGATTAAGTTCCATTAAAGAGGGATTATTTACTCAGCCATGTGGATTGTATGGGTAACAGGTGACTGTGGCCGCAGATTTTATCAAGGGGTGTACAATATCTGGTGAGCTTAGTTTTCTGTTGTCTCCCAGTATTTTCACTTACAGATAAACCAGTAGTAGAGCTTGAAGGACAGACATTTCCACAATTAATACAAGCACATGAAAGGCATTATATTTTCCTAAACATTGTTTCACTTGTTTCCATCACCTGCTGCTATATTGTACATTTAAGCTCCTGATGTGGGCTTAAGTGGAAGCTTTGGCACAGCGGAAACCGTCTGACTACACTCTAAGATGAAATGCCAAATCCAGGGATGAACCTGATGGCATCGCTCCTGAAGTCTTTCATTTTTGTTGGGGCATGCATTTCTGTCATCATGACACTTGATATCATGACATGCACTTGTTTGGGAGTTGCCAGTTCGATAATAGTAAGAGAATGAGAGGAAAGAGACATGACCAAAGGGAAAGCAGAAAATCCACCATCTTAAAATGACTGAGTCACGTTTCAAACCCAGAGAGATCAAATGAATTTGGATGTGGCTTCATCTTGACAACGAGACTTAGGATGTACAGTGAAGCGAATGCATTACAATCTGTGAAAGTGAAAAATCTGTGCTTTTCCCTTCAAGGATTTTTTACTGGGAGACCGACAAATATATGTGGGCTTCCCAGACATGGTTAAGGAATGGGAAATGTTGCCTCCTTGCATTGTTTTCTGTAGACATTGATCATTTCCTCTTCTAAGTGTGAGGTAAACAATTGATCTGTGTGCCAAATGCCATGAAGTGCTGCCAACTCACCAGGAGTCCCACGCCGGCATTGGAAAAAAAAAAATGAAAAGCCTAAGATCCTGGAAAAAAAACTTCAATAGGCTTGTGTGTCTGTGTGTATAGCTCAGAGTTTGTTTGTGTATGCAATTTATTCTCCAGTCTCCTGCTAATCTCCTGACCCCAGATGGAGAACAGTGGATGAGCAGATTGTATATCCTGCTTGATTTAATATTCATAGATTGTATGCTACTCTGCCACACACTCTTTGCAAGGAAAAAAATAGAAGACTGCCCTCTTGGCCTAACAACTGCTTATGTAGGATACAAAGGCCTTGTGAATGTCAGGGCACAAATAAAATCGTAAGATCCGAGAGGAAAACTGAATTAGCAGAGTAACCCGAGCAGGTGTGATGTACAGGACTATGGATCTGCTGCCATACAACAATCTGCTGAGCAGCCATATGATACTGAAGGTCCCAACTGGGCTTGAGGAGGACATACAGGGTGTGCCACATCTTATCATCCTATCAGAGCAGAGTATAAGTCATTTCCATATTAAACCCAATACCTATAGATATTGTCTTAGAATTTGGATATTGTAATATGGCTTAAGTTTGTCTTTTCCTGGTTTTAAGGCTGCATTGTGGTAAAGTGATATTACTTCACAAACTGTTTTAGCTGTTCTATTATTTGCCTTTAACCACTAAGCCATTATGCCCGCGTTATTGATGATTTTTTTAAATCTAAATTCTAGTTTTGAAAATGTTTCGTTAAAGCACCAGTTTTCAACCCTACAACATCGTCGGAATATCAAAATCTATGTATTTGGTCAAGAATGTCTGATCTTCTCCACGTTGCTCAGCCCTACTTATATTCTTAGAAGCTTGGTAAACATAGCCAGTTCTCAGCAGTGATTGTGTTTGACCATACCTGGGTTTTCTCTGACTTCATGATGACCGAAACCTTAGAAATCACCTCTTTGGATACAAGCTATTTAAATGCACTCAACAATAGTCCAAATAACAGGCTGCGACAAACAGCTTAGGTCTTGTGGATAAAAACATTATCATCATGGAAAGCATCAGAATGAATCATGTGGCAAACAGGCTTACACTGTAATGATTATTTGTAGTTCTCCATAAGGGATAATGAGAGCTTGTAACATTTCAGGAAAAGCCCTCCAAACTGGTGCACAGCCACCGAAGACAGCCACTGGTTGTACAGTGCTGGTCATGACTATAGGAACCCATGCTTAATTTGACTAAAAAGAGGGGGGAAAAAAACAGCTTTTGGAAATTGATCTTAATGCCTTAATTAAAAAATGAGGAAAAATCCAACCTTTAAGGCCACCAATTTTATTTGTGAATGAATAATGTACTGTGAATAAATAAATGTTCTTCCTTAAAATACAGGGGGCCATGAGTATAGATACCCCTATGTTAAATTCCATTGGAAGCAGGCAGACTTTTATTTTTAAAGGCCAGTTATTTCATGGATCCTGGATACTTTGCATCCTGATAACATTCCCTTGGCCTTTGGAATTTAAATAACCCCACATTTCAGTTAGCTTAATAGCTGGTTTGATTTGCATTGAGAGATGATTGTATGGAAAGTACCCCATGCGAATCTCTAGCTAAGGCAAAGGATGTCTGATTATGTGATTTTTTTCTTCTTATTTTTTAATTAAGATCAATTTCCAAAAGATGATTTTTTTTTTGTATCCTCTTTTTAGTCAACTTAAGCAGGGGTTCCTGAGTAGCACTATGTGTGTTTTCTATAGTTAAGACAATTTACTGACTGTCAACACTATTGAAGGTCTGTTGGATGTTGATATCAGTGGTGGAAGAGGTATTCAGAGCCTTGACTTAAGTAAAAGTACTGATACCACACTTAACAAATACTCTGTTACAAGTTAAAGTCCAGCATTGAAAATAATACTTATGTAATAGAGTGTCATCAGGAAAATGTAGGCTACTTTAAGTATTAAAAGTAAAAGTCTTCAATGCAGAAAAATTCTCACCTTTTAGAAACTAAAAACAATAAGTAAATTTCTGTCAATCATTTCAGCTGGACTTGTAGGCCTATATTTCGTTGGGTAGTTTAATTTATAATAATTCATTGTATTGTAATAATTACATGTGTGTTGTGTGCAAGATCTTTTTTGTAAAATAACTAGCAACCCAAACTGTCAGATTAAAGTAGTGCAGTAAAAAAGTACAAGATTTCCCTCTGAAATTTAGTGGTGTAGAAGTAGAAAGTGCAATGAAAAGAAAAAACTACAAGTAGCTCAAATTGTAAAGTATTGAAGTAAATGTACTTAGTTACATTTCACCACTGGTTGACTTATAGGCCTTTGAGGATTTCAGAAAATTCGACCATCACTAAACCTTATCTGTAGCCTACAGCTTCCAATAAAAGCAAAAGCAAAACCAAAATAGTGCTGAACGAGAACCCAGTTTAACCAGCACTATTACATTATTACATGCACATGATTGGTGCTGAGCCAAAAAAACAACAAACAAACTACATTGTGATGTTTATCAGCTGACGTGGGGTGAGGAAACACCACGTGAGGAATTAGGTGAAAAGGTGTATTCATTGAAGCTCTGTTTAATCAGGGGGGAGCATCATAATTCACGGAGATACCTCATGTGACTGCTGAAAGGTATCGACCGCGCCGCTATTGATGAAGGATTTGCCTTTCCTTCAGTCAGTCTTGACGAACTGGATCTGGTGAGAGAGTTCGGGAAACACGCAGTCAGATCGGTCGTCTTGTGCTTCCAGAGCCAGGGCACTTTCCCAGATTTCATCACGATGGCTTGGAGAGGAGGGAGAACACGGTTCTTTTATCGACCGATCCATTATTTCAACTAAGGCTGGGATTGTTTCTGAACCGAGGGCTCAAGAAGGAAAGGAATAAAGGTAATGTCTATAATTCGCCCAATCAATTGGAAATGACAATGGAACGTTGCTACGCTGTGTTTCAGTCGACAATGATGGTGGTGGTTATTTTTTGGCAAACCGCGGGTCCGTGGTTCTAACCTGAGCATTGTTCTCTTGTCAGACTTGGACACACTCTGCTGTTAGACTCTGTTATTTATCTTAAATGTGTGCACTGTGTCGGACACAGATTGCGCTTGGTGCTGTGCCTAGGCTTGTCTGGTCAGAACATTTGTTCGTAACGCTGCGGGCCTGCCGACTAGCTCAAGGCGAATTCTCCACTATGCCAACGTAGCGTTGTTAGCATAGCGACTGGCTAAGCTAACGGTTGACGGTAGCCGTTTGATATGCGCTGTCGTCTTTTCTACTGTTAACGTAACTGTAAATATCTGCTTATGTCAGTTTTCCAACTTAAGCGTAAACGGAACATTTAAAAGTAAGATAAATCATCAGGTTACCTTTAAATAACGTAATACGTTGTAACTGGAGTGACTGAGGTAACGTTAAAGTTATAGTGTTGAATTATGGGACCTCCGGAGTTCCGTTATGTTTGTCTTGCTAGCTGCTGAACTTCGTTTACCATAAACTTTGCTAACGCTTAGCAAAATTGGTTAACTGGCTATTTAGCTAACGTACACGATTAGTTACAAGAAACAGAGACCTTCGACATGGCCTGAATTATTTTTATAATGCTTATGCAACTGTGCATGAAGAACTCGCGACTCAAACCCGTCACAACCGCTCATGTGGTGAGTTAAAACCTAACTGTATTGCTATGGTTAAACAAAACTTTAAAGTTAGACTATAGGACTATTGCCGAGGTTCGTAGTTTAGCATTTTTTTCTGCTGCTTAATTACATTATTTGCTCATTTTGTCTTCTTGTTTAACTAAGTGTTTTGCAATTTCCTTTTCGTTTTGTAAAGTTAATGTTGAAATGTTCGGTCGCAACTTAAACGTTTGTTGATCTAGAAATGCAAAATCTGGAAATGAACCAAATGTTTTGACTCGACTCCCAGGAGTTGCAACTGGTCTTAGCTTCATCCTAGTGCACATTTGTATATGTTTCACTGTACTCCATAGAAAATACCGTAGAATGTATTCCACGGGTGTCTATTTTGTATTAGATCTGTTTCGCAAGCCAAATAAAAAAGAATGCTCAATCTGACCGGCCGGAATTATGGCTGTTTACTTTTAGATCAGTAACAATTTGAATTTTATTTATTTAACCTTTTTTTTTTATAATTGGTTGATACATGATAGGCTGTTGTATGTAAGATACATCATACAGAGTATTAACAAGTTGCATTTTAACCTGGGGGACAGCATGAATTGCTCATTTGAAATGCATGGTTTTGCAGAGGTATTATCTGAGCTCAACTCTGCTCACACTACTCAATTTGCTATTTGCACTTGCCTCCAGCAGTTCTAAGGATGACACAAAGATGCCCCGGATGAAAATACACTCCTTTCCAAAGCCCAATATTACTACCTTAAATGTCTTGTTTCTTCCAAAACAGAAACCAGGAAGTATAGACATTTAAAAGCTGGCCTGGAACTTTGCTTAGTTTTTCAGGAATTCTGCTCAGAAGAATGTGCCTGCAACTGTTGTCTTTGACGTCAGACTCCTGGCCAAATGAGATTAAATTCTTTGTTTGTGGTAAATGCTGAAACATGTCCAGCGTTATGTTCCAAACGGGCCTGTTTTTTAATGAAATCTGTTGACTCCAGATAACATAAAAAACATACTGTACATGGAGTTGAAAGCAATTGCACCGTTCTGGGTTACAGTTCTTGAGAGAGAGATATCAAAACAGAAGTCAGGCCACACAGATGACTTAGGGGTTGTCTTATGTGCTGTCCGGTGACTTGCAGATTGGACAGGAGTACTGCGTGTTGTGCGTGACAATGTTTTGCTGCTTCAATATACCCATAATCTGGATGGTCCATATCTAGAACTTTTTGGCCTGACGCAGGTTAACTGAGAGATGAGATTGATTGAATGTGGCAGTCATTTTTGTGTCCCCGTTCACGGAATCAACAACAGCGATATGGGAACTTTGACCCCATTATCTTAGAACTGCCATGCTTTTTGCGGCAACGAGGGTGTGGTTTCCTGTCAACGACTGAGAACATTCGGAAATGGCTGTTTTTAACGGAGGCTTTGGACCACTCGTAAGTAGCTCATCCATCCTCACAACTAAAAAAATGAAACCAGACCGCAAAAACTGACTTTCTGTTTCCCCTACTGACATAGTTTATCAAGATACAAACATAACGCTACTGTTGACTGAATTATATTCTGGTTTGGATTTTGTTTCCTTTCTCAAAACACGATGAATACTCCTTAAGAAGAGGTGTGTGTGTGTGTGTGTGTGTGTGTGTGTGTGTGTGTGTGTGTGTGTGTGTGTGTGTGTGTGTGTGTGTGTGTGTGTGTGTGTGTGTGTGTGTGTGTGTGTGTGTGTGTGTGTGTGTGTGTGTGTGTGTGTGTGTGTGTGTGTGTGTGATTCTCATTTTAATTACATTTTATATATATAAATAAAATAGGGCTGCACGATATCAGAAACATACTGTATCTAATTGTGATTATTTTGAGGGATATTGTGATTGACATGTCATTCACGATATTGGAGGGAATGATTATTTTTGTATCATTATTCTCATGTTCATTAAATCGTTAACATTGAAAGAAATCAAAATGATTGCAGTGAGATTTTTTTTCGAGGATCTGTACCAAACAGAATTTTTTTTTGTCTTTAGTCTGTACTTTACAATTTGTAGGCCGGGACCTCTCTGCAGCACCACAATACTTGATTCACAATGGTTTGATATTTTGACATTGACAAATATTGAGCTCCCCTGCAATTTGGATATTGCACTAGTCCAATATTGCGATTAATTGTGCAGCCCTAATATATACCCAAGGGAAGATATTTGCCATTCAACGTTGTTGGAGTGAGACCAAAAACAATCTTTTTAAAACTAACTTCCATCCCATTTACCTATGTTATATTTTCTCTCTCTTTTTTTTAATACTCCTTTCTTGATCATCCTTGCACCTCCTACCTGTCTTCCATTAGACTCCACCTCTACTTCTTTTGACAGTCCCTCCCTGTGTGTGTTTTTCTTGGTTATTGCCTCGCTGGGTTTGTCAATTTTCTTTCCCTGCTGCAGACAGATGAGTTTCTCTTGGGGGATGTATAACTGCTATGGCCCTGACTGTACCCTCATGTCGTTTCAGGTGATGCCTTGGATGGTGTGCCATGGGAATGACTGAAGACCATGAAGCCCACACACAAGCTGCTGTTTGCCTTGTGTACCACACTGGTTCTAGCCTTTATCTACTACTCTTCCGGGAAGCTTCATCAACTCGTATGGGGTCAGAAGCCTCGTAAGTGACATCTTCAGTTTGACTGTTTTGTGTCATTGATAAATCCCCTGATCATCCCATCTGTCATAGTACTCTGGCTACCTACTCCTTATTGAGCAAATGTATCCAACACCTGTCTGTGTTTTGCCTCTGTGTGCTGACTGCCAGTTTAACCGTCTTGTCTGTTTCAATCGGTTTCTTTGGGTTTTATTCTAAAGTCTGTCGAGCTGTATGTCGTGTCTCCAAACCTTTCTTGTCTCTAATACGAAATTAGTTTTTCACTCAGTTCACCAGAGCACCGGATGTGATGGGGAAGAGCTTGATCAGATTGCCTTGCACAAGCATCTCTGCTATTTCAAAAAGAAGCCCAGTCAGGTTGTCTCACATAGAAATCTACTGACAGCCCTCTACCTTGGCTTCAATAAGAATTATTAAAAATACTTTTGCTAACCTGAAAGATGAAAGCCTTTTTTGACTCTGTCTTAAACAGCATACTAATCTTCTCTCATCTAGATAGGAGTAAATTACATTTTAAGATTTCCCTGTTTGGATGATTTAACCTAGCCTGACAAGCCAGACCCAAATCAAGTTGTTAGGTCTGGGAACTCACCAAATGGCAGGGCTCAATCCGAGGGGTGGGATAAATGGTTCTCGTTCAAATTCCCTCTGCATGCAATAGAATAGCGCTACAACCAACCAAGGACCAATCTACCACGGTTGAAAAGCAAGAAATTCCTGCGTTAGTGCTGCTGTGAGATAAGGGGGAGGAAAAAGGGATGTTGTACAGTGTGTTAAAAGTGAACAATTAAACAACAATCTAGCGCTTTTTGAGAAACGGTGGCTTTATGTGTTGTCAAAACTGCCGGTAAAGTCAACGCTGTTATCGGCTTAAACCTCGGCCTACCAGATATGTTGCAGCTATGCAGGCAGAGAGGATGACTTGGCAGTTCGCTAACTTGTTGCTCTCTCTTCCAATATACAGTGGGTACGGAAAGTATTCAGACCCCTTTAAATTTTTCACTCTTTGTTTCATTGCAGCCATTTTCC
>NC_048418.1:21553521-21561740 GCF_013103735.1 Etheostoma cragini | reverse complement strand
TTTTTGGAAAAAGGCTGCAATGAAACAAAGAGTGAAAAATTTAAAGGGGTCTGAATACTTTCCGTACCCACTGTAAGCCACTCTGTTTTAGGCGATGAAGCGTGCGTGCAGGCTGAAATTCAACCGTGCTGTTTTATTGGGATAAAGCAAGACACAGGACCCTCTGCTAGCTGCTAGGCTAATGTGCAATGGTAAACACTTCAGCTGTAACGTCAATGTGTCAACCTGAGCTGAGAACGGAGAAATGTCTTAGCCTTCCCTACCGTGTATGTTGTTATGTGCCATGGAACATTGCCCGCCCAAACTTGCAAAAAGTCTGATTTGCTCCATCTTTTCATAAGTTTTGTTTAGAAATACATGTAAGACACAATGTCATAAGACACAGTCCATGTCATGAGACACAGTCCATGTCATTGGAATCAATGAATCCATGTCCTTAAACACAACGTGGGCGTTCACAAATGCAGGCCAATGTGTTTTTTTTGCGGTGATGACAGTGACCATCTCAGACCCGTGTTGGGCGTCATGTAACCGCGGTAACCTTACAACCAATCAGAGCAACTCCAGTTGATGGTTAAATGCTTAATTAAGAGTTGCAGCCAAATCCAATTCAAAACACAGCTGTACACTAGCAGCAGCCATCTTCCCAGATTCAAGTATCAGGGAATTCCCGCGGAACTGTCGCAACTCTGCCGTCCTTATGTTAAGTCCGCCCACCGATGCTATACATGATTGATTGGCCTGACCAGATTTTATTTTTTCCAGCTCGCAAGCCAACGGAGAGTTGCTAGTCTGATTTTTAGCTGCAAATTACATCTGCTGCCGCTAGGGTGCGTCTAAATTTCTATGCTTGATAAAACCATTCCTAAAACAGAAAATTCAGTTTAGCAACACCCTTGGCACACGGTGAAGGCACGGTATAGCAAGGGTATGGTTACTTGGAAAGTGGAAACAAAAACATCCCATTGGTATGTTTTGTTGTTGGTTATGAGTCAATGCAATTTCCTTGTAATGTTGTAATGACTGTTATTTGGCTCTGTATGAAATTCTTCTACGGACAAAACATCACATAAAATTGCAAAATGATTATTGCTTATGTCAGACTGTGTGGGCACGCGGTTAAAGTCCAGCAGAGGGGGCTAGAAGAGTTCGTAATGCCTAAATTTTGTTTTGCCTGTGCCTCATACAGAGCATATCTTCTAGGAAAACATTGTCAGGGAGCCACTTTAGGCACAGAAAACGGTACAAATGTCAGTATTTTTCATCTCTAATGTTCTTCTTGGGGCTTTTTATTCCTTTTAAGATAGTATACAGGAAGAGGTGTGAGGGGATAATCATTTAGAAATGTATCGAATGGGCCCGGTAATATTTCTGTAAATTCCTTCTTGGCTCAAATGTGATGTCTAAAGATCTGAATATACATTGTACATTAAAAACAATTAATGAAATACTTAAACAACTGATTGGCTTCTGAAGCAGTCGAGCCACGGAGATGAACATTACACTGCAAAACAAATGTAATCTGTGTGAGAGAAGTGTTTGTGTAACTCGGAACAAAATGTCTAATCAGATCAGAAGCGTTTCGCAATGTTACTGTGTGCAAGGGCTATTGAGTCAGCACTGAGTAAGCGTTACATGTGACAAGTCACTGCTGATGTTTCCTTCAATATAGAGAAATCTTTCAGTAAGAAACTAGTCCAGTTTTGATGGAGGGCTGGTATGTTACACCGTGGGTGCCCTGAAACGGCTGTTGACCTCAAGTACACCGCAACTAGAGGTCGCCCAGTATGGGCTTCTCTGAGGCCGATGCCGATCTTTAGAAATCCGGGTCAGCCAATGAGAGACACATGCTGTCCATTTATTTTGGCCGGTATGTGTTTCTTTTTAAACCCCTGTTTGAAAGAAATGTGACCCTTATAATTACTTCAGATACACAAAATTGATACACTTGATAAATAATGGAAACAAAATATATTAAACAAAACCGGTAAAAAAGAAAATAAACCTTGTCAAATAAAATGTATAAAGTTTATAAGCGAAAATGTAAAGTTAAATGTACTTTACAGCATTTATCAAACTTCAGAGAACACAAATCCGCAAACTTTCATAAAAAACAAATATTATTTTTAATAATAATAGTGCTGGACACAGTAGCAACCATCAACATTTCTTTGTTTTAAGTCCGAAGGAAATATATAACACTTGAACACAAACATCTTAGTGGATCTTCACTTGTGTGTGTGTGTGTGTGTGTGTGTGTGTGTGTGTGTGTGTGTGTGTGTGTGTGTGTGTGTGTGTGTGTGTGTGTGTGTGTGTGTAAAATATGCCAAAAACAGGCAGATACCGAGTAATTAGTCAACCTCTAACTGCAACTAAGATTCTGTCAACCTTGGCATGTTAAACCATCTTTATTGTTGCCATGGCAACCTGCCTGCCAAAATGAGTCCAACTATCACGAAGTTCCTGTATACTGTGATGATATAGTTTATACAGATGACTGTCTTTATTTTCCCACATAGCTGGTTTTGCAAAACTAATGACATTATCCAAAAATCTGTCATTTTGTGTGGTGCATCGCTGGCCCAACGCCTGATCAACAGATGACCCGGGCTGTGGTCCATGTCAGCAAGCCACTTCTCAAACTGCGGCCGAGGACCTTGTGTAACAAGGTTCCTGTTTTCTGTTGCAACTCCTTCCATTTTGTCCAAGTTGGCTTTCACACCTAAAAGTCCGGACCAAGGTTCTTTATTTTTTAATTAAAAAATCCGTTAAGCTTTGGATTCACACTGCAGTTATGCAAGCGCACTAAATATCTTTATGTGACAAAACTACACCCTGCCATCATCACATACGTGAGCTGCGTCTCCTGATAATTCTAATTGATCAGTTTGTAGACGGGCTCCCCCGTCCTCTTGTATCCTATATCTCTCTCTCTCTCTCTCTCTCTCTCTCTCTCTCTCTCTCTCACTCTCTTTCTCTCTCTCTCTCTGTCAGTTTTTCTGACTGCTGCTCTCCCCTCCGGCCGCGGCTCTTTTTGTTTTGTTGCGATGTTGAGAAGCAGACACGTGTCAGAGAAGCGTGTCACGGGGACTTGTTTAGTTTATTTAATGCATTTGAGTGCAGGATGGGTCTAGGGACCCAAGAAGACAAGGCCACGATAGCAGAAAAATATGATTGAATACAGGAGGGTCTCTTGGACCCGAAGGACGAGATAATCGTGGTGGGAAACGCGTTCGAGTGCAGGAGGGGTCTCTCGGACTCCGAAAGGTGAGGTCCCCTCCAGTTCACGTGAAATGACACCACATAATACGCAATTGTCACTGGCGACCCGAAGCTCAATACCAGGCCAATACAAAAAGTCAAATAAACTGAACGGGTCCTGGTGACCTGGTGTTAGCCTGACAGAGCTTCCTGTATTTGGTCCAAAAGTCCAAACCATCCAAAAAATGCTTTCACACTATAATCGAACTGGACCATGGTTCAGTTTGATCCAGAGACAACCGCTTTTAGGCAGACTAAATTTTCAGTTGTTTTGTGCGGACCGCGGTCCAGGGGAGGTTAGACACATGTAATTTTGGTTTGGATCAAACGGAAAAGTCCAAAGGTCTGGACCAAACAAGGTAGGCGTGAAAGCGCCCTAAATTCAGCATCAGCAGTTATAACTCAAAAGCAGTGAACTGAAAGGCTTTCAACCTTCAACCGGTCTCCTGCTTGGAATTGAAATGATATTCAGTCAGTTAATTTTAATAACTTCATTGACTGCCCTGGAAAAAAACAATGGACTTAATTTCTCCCTGACTTGAGATTCAATAGCGCAAAGCAAAAAGAGGAGGTTTGATTGCAGTGGGGAATATTGGCTTTCTGCCTGAGTGTGATGCCAGATGTTTCGGTTAAAAAGGGTCAACCGGAGAAGAGGAGTGGTGGATGCGCTCTTGTGTCCTCTGCCCTGCTCAGCTCAGCTATGCCATCTCATTGAGAGGATCAGATGTGGATGATCTATCTTCCTCCTTCTTGACTTGTAGCGAGAAACCGTTTTCTTATATGAACTTCTGACAATGTCGACAAATCAGTTGCAAAACTGCCATATCACACACGTAGCACATAACAAGAGATTACCCATGTTTACACTTTCTCACTACTAGAAATACTCTGTTTGGTTTTGGCGAGGGGTAGTGCCTGGGTAGAGCGTGCAGGACATGACGTGGATTACACCGCGATCATGTAGCCGGTTCGGAATTTGCTCATACAACTCAAGTGTCTTGCCGTTCCTTAACTATGTCTGACATTTTTTGGCGTTTTGCACTTGCGGAAGTCTCGTCATCTCTCCAGTTAAATATTTTCATTGGCATCTTTGTGTAAATCCCTCGGATGTTTGTGTTGTAACGGTTTTGCACAGGCCGGATGACCGAACCATCATCAACAAGACCGCTTGCTGGGAAGTCTCCAGACAATGACGTGCTCTTTTCACACGTTGCTGCTAATCTATAAAAGTATTACTCATTCCTTAGTTGATTAAAAAAACTGTTTTTTGTTGCATTCATGAAATTAAATCCTGAACCACTGTGGAACACACAGCGGCTCTTCAACATATTTACAGTATATAAAGTGATTCATCAGATTAAACTAATCAGTGTTAATTGTACAACACTCTTGACTTAGTGACCATGTTTAGTTTGCATCAGGGGCCAGTTGAACGAAACCAGGATAAGGGATTAAGCCGGGATATTCAAGTTATCCTGAATGGATTTAGCTTTGACTCTGTTGCATGAAACCAGGTTTAATTAAACCCAGCCAAGTAACCATGGAGATGTATTCTTTACAGCTAGCTTGGTCCAGAGCAGGCTAACAGCCAGGCTAAGATTAATCCTGGAGTCTCACGTGTTAAATCAGCTGCCGCTCTGATCCGAAATAAACGTGTTTAAGGTATTACGTTGTCTTCTGATTGGTTCTGATTTATTTTTATTAACATGCTATATTTGTCACTATTGTTGTTGTCATGAGTTTGATTTAAACCCCTTCTATTGCAGTTGTTTAGATGGTTAGAAATGATGCCGAGTGGGACTTTTCCTGGTGGGACGGTAGTGTTTCGAGGCTGCCTGGTGTGCTGCCGCTGCCCAGTGCCTGCTGGCAGACCTGTGAGTCGTGTCAGTGTCCCCTCTCTCTGTAAAACTAGAGATAAGCAGCGCGGCGTCCGTGGTCTGTGCAGCTTCAGGTTTATACCGGGCGCGCTCCGGAGATTAAGTGGGTTGATATTATTGTAGAAATATTCCCAGATGATAATAATGGCAGACTGGTCAGAGACCAATACATTCATGGTTTCATTTCCTCGTTGCTTGTCCTTCTCTAATAAAGGGTAGTTTGTGTTATTCCTTAAAATGTAGGCCTGTTTTTTATTATAGCTTACTTTGGTTTCATAACCTTCTGATAAGTCTCATCCCTGGACCAATAACGTGGCCTATATATGTCTAGTGTAGTTTACGTTCATCACACCGGGAACACAACAATGCTTCTTGAGTGACTAGTAGGCTAAGTAGATATTTTTACATCTTTACACATTCAGTTGGTCCGCTATAGGCTGTTGGGCTTTTTCTCTCCATTTGATAACAGCCGTATTTCCCTTTCTGTATATTATAATCTTCCCCTCCTCGTTACTTTCCATTAGAAGCTGCTGCTCACTGGGTGAAACATATGCTGCATGCGTCTTCTCCATTTCTGCATCAGTAAATCTGTGATCGGTACCGTGGTCTATATAAGAAAGCCGTGAATGTGCATTTATCCCAGCTATCCACACCTGGCTTGACATAGCTTCACCTGTTCATCCTGGCTCGACCAACGTGCAGCCGATTAAGCCGCGATGAGCGGATCACACTAAGTCACGCTGCACTTTTTCACTTATCCTGGATATCTTTATTCTACTTTCGTGCAACAGGCCCCAGATGTGCCAGTGAGATAGTGACACGGCGCTATGTTAAAAATAGGTCCTACAAGTGAAGTTCACGGACATTGTAGCTAACAATCCACCCATGTTTTTTCCCAGAAGATATCAAAATTACAACATGATTGAGCCAGCAAAGCATCTTTGTCTTTAAATGTGCAGTAGGCTATTTATTTAATTTTGGAAATCAAATGTTATCTTAAGTTGTCTAGCTGGGGTCAACTCAGCAGGGACTAGAAAACCTCTATTATTTTTTTTGCAAGCAAATTGGCCAACAGAATGAATTCAATTTGATTATATCTATTTTATTGGTAACCGGTGTATGTATAATCCCAATATTACAGGAGAGCGTGACTTCAGTGCTGCCAAAAATGACACATATAATACGTACAACGTATTTTGGAAATATATGGGGCGATAGGGTACAGGGCTCGACATTAACTTTTTGGCGCACTTGTCCTTTGGACCAGTACATTTACGTTTCACTTGTCCATAACCAAAAGTCACTTGTCCGGCTAAAGACTTTTAATTGTTTTTGTGTCTTGCTAAAGCCGAATTTCAACAAACAGTTGAAAACATCCAAACCTCATGCAATTCATTTCAAACAGTAGAAACAAATAAAGTAAAATCAACGCTAGATTTCCCCTTCAACAAGAAAAAAGGAACTCCAGACTCCATAATATAAAATACCAACTGCTAACATTTGTGCCAACAAGCCATACCTTTCAACCCCCCCCCCCCCCCCCCCCCCCCCGCCAAACTGCTTTTCTAATATAAAAAACTAAAAGAGTTTTTTTTGGTGTGACATAAATCCAGCTGTGGACCAATAGTGATTCTTTTCGTATGTCTTTCAAAAACAATAAAATTAAAAATATTTTTACACCGCTCATAAATTAATAAAGCTACATGAGCTTTCTAAGTGGGATTCCTATTCCCATGGCCATTTTCAGTGCTGATAAGCAGTAAAGTCAGTAGTTGCTCAAGTAGCATGCTCTAAATATTGCTGACCACAGGGATTGCTTTCTCTTGTGGTCATCAGTGACACACCTATTACAGTTTCAGCTGGAATAGAGTTTGATGCTTACTAATTGGGGAGTTGGATCTGTTAGAAGCCCTCCCATGGAGACGCTGTGTTTGCAGCCAATTATAAACCCTTGTGTTGTCTTCCCGTCAACCATGCAACTTTATGTTTTTCTGGTTCAAAATTTAAAAAAAAATGTCCCAAGTTTTTTGTCCCTTTTTCCAATTTTGTTTTTGCTGTGCTTCTTTTATAAAAAAAAAAAATCCTTGTAAAATGCGACTTATATCATTTAATAAAAAACCCAAATTCAATGAGAGTAGTGAACTGATCATTTATTTTACTTGTGAAGAGCGGTGCATGGCGCCATCCACGTTATTTACTTTGACAATTTGGTTGAAAAAAAAACTAGGGATGGGAATCACCAGACGCCTCCCGATGCTTTATACAATATAATTGCGATTTTAAACATATTGCAATATTCTGTGATATATTGCAATTTATACCCTTTTTTTCCATCTTCAAATTTTCCCAATATCAATTGATGTCCCTGATAGGAAACTTTGTCAACATCTGACCCGTGGACAGATGTTGACAAAGGGTTAAAGAACACAGTTCTGTGCAGAAATTTAAATTTTCAGACAGGGTTCAAAATTAGCATCATCTACCAGCCAAATGATGGTAAAATATGTGAGTGGCTGGTACATACAGTATGCTACACTCACCGGCCAACAAAACCACACTGGTAGCCTAATCTATTGAGTGGCTGGTCAAATTTGAACATTGACTAGCCATTTGGCTGATGGACGAAAAAGTTCATTTTGGATCCTGTTTGTAGAATTTGAACCCGTCTTTTTGTCACGAGGCACATTTGTTCTTCTGTTTTGAAGAGGGCTTTGTAGTTTTTGTTGTGATAAATCCTCGGCATTGGGATGAAACAACATGGCCGCTGTGCTCTTGATTGTTTTCATAGAGTTGAGAGGGACGTGTTGATATTTTTCTCTCTAAAACCTACGTTGGTTTTTGTTTGAAGCTAACCCTTTTCCTAATAAAAAGTTACTCACGGTGAAAGGATTATGATTACTCTGAAAAGGGATGTAGAATAGAAATGTGCAGCAGTTGCTAAATTCTCAATCAAGAACAATAAACACGGCTTTAAGTACGCTCCGAGTAAGTCAGTCGCTCAGTTGCAGTTGGCTCATCATTTTATTGAAAGAGTGAGAATCTCTTACATTGTTCTGTAAATCTGTTATAAGACAGCCTTGT
>NC_048418.1:21527653-21553421 GCF_013103735.1 Etheostoma cragini | reverse complement strand
TAGTTGCTTCCACAGCTCTACAGTGATCTCTTTTCAGTGTCTTAACCCCCTTTTGTTTTCAGAGAGTGTGGCAGAAGCAACAACTGTAGTCCTGACTAAAGGGGCTGAAGTGAGAGAAATTCCAGGTAGAGGCACTCGGCCAATTTATCCTCGGTGTCAACTATTGTCAAGCGGGTGCTTTTACACTGGGCTTTCTAGGGTTTTCTTCCTGGAATATAAATCTCTACTAACCAAAATAAAAGCTTTCCATGTTTACCGCTTACATCTACCTAACACTATTGTTTTATCACCAAAAATGATTGTCCTCATTTCCCCGATCCAATTCTCATATGCATCTTTCAATATACCACTGCCATGACAACCTCACAAACACAAGGGGGCCTTTCTGCAGTTAATTTTCCCCCTCATTGGGCTTTCTGCCTTTATTTTAAGATTTAGTAGTTTTTAATCCCTGAATTTTAATTCTAACTTCCATTCCTTCTTCCTTCTCTTACTCATTTCTGACATTTTCAGTTGGCCAAGTCCAAATTCTAACATACCAGACTGAGCTCAAACAGGGCTAACTGACCATTTTGTGTTTCAGAGTTGGAACCGGACATCCCAGGGGGACGACTAGTAGGCTCAGGTACATCTGCAGCCCCACCTATCAAATCCCCCTACCTATCCTTGTTTTCCCTCCGCCATTTAAAATGACATTTAAAACCCAGCAATACTTCAGCAGCCACATTTGGGTTCAGAAGTTAGCCATTTTTCCAAAATAAATAGTCCGTAACACACACGGTTGACCAAGTTGGCCAACAGAGAGAGAGAGCAACATGTTTTCAAAGTTAATTCAATTCATTGCTGTAGTAATAAAATACTGAATTTGGTACCCATGGCAACTTGTGACCAAATTGCACATCTGCTCAGTCGTGAAGCTGCAGTGTGGTACAACACTGCCCTCTGTCGTCATGGCTCGGTAACACATTTGTTGGCAAGAGAAGCAGTCTGCAAGAGTTGTGGTGCATTACACAGTACAGTAATGCACCGTAACATTAGTCCTACTGGTAGGAACCCGCTGCTTTGATTTCTCCCAAGCTGTTGCCTCAAATTGGCCTTTTTAGGCTGTTGTATGCTTCTCAACACAATAGAATACACTCTGTCTGTCTCTCTCTCTCTCTCTCTCTCTCTCTCTCTCTCTCTCGCACGCTCAGCTTGGCTGCCTTGGCAACGTCCCCATTATCCCAAGCAGTGCTTGGATCTTTTCCTAACCAGCCATCACGCATCCCCATTGTCTGTTTCTTTTATCTTTCTCCTCCAGCTTCTCTGTGAAGACAAGGTCCGCAACCACAGGAGTAATATTACGCTCTTCCTACTTTCAACTAACGCTCATGTTAAACGTAGTTCTCCGTCTATCTAATTCCAGCATTTTGCTGAAAGAAATTGAAAATGTTGACCGTTTGTTAGTCTGTATGTGGTATTCTAGAATATAAGACATGAATACTTAAAGGACCTCCAAAAATATTTACCTCTGTGCTTCTCTGTCTTCTACCTCAACGCTTCACCAGGCACCTATTGGCTGCCCCTTTGGTTGTCCATAGGTGATCTAACTTCTTTTCTAACTTAATTTTTAAACTCAACAGATTGTTTTTGGCTGGCTTCTCCCTAATCTCGCTTGTTTGTCACAAATGCTTAATTCTAATGCTTTTATTTTTCTTTCCCATTCATCATTTTGTTTTCCTTGTGTACGACGCACAGGTTGTTTACAACTACAGCCAATGAGCTGCTAGTTGGAATCATGTACATTGGATGAAAAGCACTAACAATCCAGCTATATAAAGTCCCAACATGCCGTACCTTCCGTACTCCATTTCTGTTCTTGTCTTTCTTTTCCAGTGTATGATAAGCAGGGCTTTCTGCTGCAGCTGGACACAAAACTGTGAGTATATCTCTTCAAGTAAACATTTCTGTCATTATAACATGTTTAGCAATTCTCTAACATGTACTGTGTGGGGTATTTTCTAACATGTTATATTTAGAACAGCTGGATTCCCAGTTTGACTTTGACTTCATTAGTTTAGATATGTTTTACAGCTTCTTCCACTGAATCTATATGCACGCGGGCTCTGGTTGATCAATTGGGGAAACATGAAAATGTAAACCTTGGCCCAATTAACCTCACTTTTTTTTCTTCTTCTTTTTTTTAAAAATAAACACATTGCATCTTCCTGAGAAAAACCTGGTGACAAATGTGGCCCGAGTAATATATTAAGAGATGTGTGTGAGAATGTAGATGTAGTTGATATCCTCCCCCCTTCCGCTTTTTTTTTTTTTTTTTTTAACAAGAGCAGCTGTGGTTTGGCAGGGCAAGAACATGCTACATTGAGTCATTACGCAGCTGTCATTGTGTCAGCGTGTCCGTTGAGATGTGTATAATTCCCTGAATTGGTTTGACACTCTTGCTCTAAACTGCCACGAAAACGCCCCCTTCTACGGCCCTCCCATTACCATGCAGGCAATAATCATATGCTCCCATCACCACCCCCCGGCTCTCACAGGGCACGTCTGTCCGCACTCTGCACACACGCTGTAAGCACAATGTCAGCACAAACTTTAAGGTGGTTTTCACATGGACTCAGTTTATCTAATATAGCTCCTTTTATTATATCTACGGTGTCATTAATTTCTCCATGAGAGCACATGCGTACAATAGTGCCATTCCCCTTAAAGCTAGTAATTAGTTTTAATTTATTCCCACTGGCAGTCTGATGGTGAAGTGCCAGATTTAAATCCCACCAAATCACTTACATCTTGAGGCCAATTAAGGCCAAGCTGCAAGTAGACAACATTCTAGCATACCGAACTATAATCTGGTTCCGGTTACTTTCTTTGAACCCGTAGGTAGATCTGTTCTGCAGCAAGAGTACGCATCCATCATCACAACAAGCTACTACAAAAACGCACCAAAAACTGACACAAGTACTCAAAATTTGAGACAAATACTCAAGAGTGAGTGTGAGAGAGAGAGAGAGAAAGAGAGAGAATTCAAATAAATATTCTCTAAAATAACATTTAAGATCATATATCAGCATAGGAGCTTCAAATTGTGTACAAGCAGGCCCCAGTCAAGCCCCTTCTCCTGCCAACTCTGATTTCAGGCCTCACACAGTGAGTGTTTATTTGAGCTAGATTCATGGCATACATAAGGTTACTAATGACCATGCTAGTAATCGGGAGGTTCTAGTTTTAGCCCTGCCAGTGTGATTATTTGAACAAGGCCCCTCTGCTTTGTCTCGCCACACATAGGTGATCCACTGAGCTGTTGCTGAGCTCTCCCACTTCCTAAGCCAACCTGTTTCTTCTTCATTTTTTCTCTCCATATCTGTCAAGCAGATTGTTTGACAAGCTCAGTTTTTTTGAGGCTTAGAAATGTGTCAGTGTAATTGATAAGCAGTTATCACAATGTGTCTGATTAATCGCCCCCTCTGTTCTTTTCATGTACAGGCCACCAGAGTTGATATACAAGTATGGCAACCTCAGCGAAGGAATGTGCAAGCCAGGATACGCAGCAGCCAAGATGACAGTCATCTATCCTAAGTGAGAAGGATGGCCCTTTCTTTGAATTTTACATAACATTGTGGAGATGCAGCCAATGCATTGCCACAGTTTTTTTTTTAGTTTTTTTTATTTGAACTTTGCATACACAACCACAAGCTTCACAAAAAAAAATCATTTTAAAGAGGATGTCAGTGGGAGAAAAGCTAAAACTGTCACTCTTGCATACCAAGACGCATGATGTCACCCCTCGGGGCCAACTTGGCCGTAAGGGTTTTGAGTCAGAAACAGAGAAGCCCCCACATTCTTCTCCAATCTTCCCCAGTTTTCAATCATGTTTCTATCATCTTCTTCCCCACTACAAAACCCTGACTGTGTCCTTGTAATCCCCCTGTTACACAAAAGAACCTCTGTCGGCCGAGTGCAAGATCTCCCATCTTTCTCCTATCGCATCCAAGAGCCTCCCAGGCTTTCTCTGTGAATGACACCAAACCAGCTTCCTGTCCTGACTCATCACAAGCTCTGTGGTACCCGGCCCACACAGTGCACACAATCCTCCACAGCCCTGTTCTGATGTCAGTGGCTCTTTTGATTTTTCTATTTGCCGCCCATCTCACCACAATCTATAGGGCATTGTCCCAGCAGCATTCTCGAGCTAAGCTAATAGAGGGGTAATTTACAGCATTGCTGAACAATAGCCGGTGGCACTTAAATGTAGTACTTGAGCTAGTTGTGTAACATATTTGCCGACCCATTTCCACAAACAAGGTTTGACCCAATGCATCTATTGCATTGGATGCATTTCAAAAATAAATTCCAATACATTATAACTATATATATATTTTTATATATATATATATATATATATATATATATATATATATATATATATATATATATATATATATATATATATATATATATATATATACACACACACACAGCCGGTCAAAAGTAGACATTGAATGAATTGACAAACCAACTCTAAATCCCCATCAGCCGCACTATCCACTGTAAATTGCAGCGCTGCTTAACAAGACAGATGAAGCAGTTTTGTGAAACTTCCCTCTGCTCATCTGAGATGCTACGTGTTAACAATGTCCTCCCGCTTAACGACTTCCGCTAATCATCCGCACGTGTCGGATCAAAGTTCTGCACAACACAGAATACCCAGCGGGAGTCCACTGATTGCTACCACCTTCAACCCAGTCACACATAGGTCAATGAGCACAATCAATTCCGCACTTCTTTCATTCAGTATGCGTTTACGTAAATGTTTGTATGCAGGAGTGTAAGTGAGCGGTCAAACCTACACATTCTTGCAGCCTGTGATTTATTACGTCCTGTGTTAAAATGGGTCAACCAATTGATAACTTGTTTGTGTTGAACGTTTACCAGGCAAAAACGAACCAATTTAAAAGACCTTGTTAGCATTTTGTTTAAATAAGGTGTGGCCTTCAGTTCAGCAGTTAGAGAAAACCTACTTAACCCCTAACAGTGAGGTCCTCTCATGGCTCTCCCTCTAATCAGCTCCTTCTTCCTTCATGTTTGTCTTCTGTGGAGCCCCCTGCCCCGCAGAATCCAATTTATTTTACTCCCCTCCGCTTTACCCAAAACTGTTTGTATTAGAGTCCTAAATCAAGTGTTGGCAGTGAACTTGAAGCGGCACGGTTATGAAAATATTGCCCATGAGAGATGGACCTAGCAAAGGAAATGAGCACAATGTTTCCCTGCCTGTTGGCTGTTTTGGGAGCCCTCACTTTTTATTTAACAACAAGCAGCCCCCTGTCTCTCCACTTTGTCAGGATGTCAGTGACGGACTGTCGGTCAGGGCTCAGTGACTTGCAATGGTCCTGTGTTATTTATAGCCCCTTCTGGCCTCAGAAGTCCTGGGTTTACGGAATCTCCATTTATCTTGGCTGGACAGAAGTCTCTCTCTCTCTCTCTCTCTCTCTCTCTCTCTCTCTCTCTCTGTGTGTGTGTGTGTGTGTGTGTGTGTGTGTGTGTGTGTGTGTGTGTGTGTGTGTGTGTGTGTGTGTGTGTGTGTGTGTGTGTGTGTGTGTGTGTGTGTGTGTGTGTGTGTGTGTGTGTGTGTGTGTGTGTGTGTGTGTGCGCGCGCGTGTGTGTCAAGTGATGTGAGGACGAGAGAGTGGCATACATAACTGCCCCCCCCTCTCCCTGCCGTCATGTTTTAAACCTGGAGGATAGTGATTGTGTCAAAGACTGATTGGGTTACTAGGAAGAGCTTTAGGCTAACCGGAAGGCCTCCCAATAATGTCAGCCATGTTTGGTCATTGCGGCTCAGAGCTCCACATAGCTCTTGTGAACCAATGGCAGTGTTATGGGAACAAGCTTTCCAAGATTCCTGCTGAGAAACAAGTGAGTGTGGTGGAGCGTGTGTGTCCTCTCCTGGTTCCAGTTACTGTAGCCTGTTGGCTGTGGGAGCCTTAATTTATGGTTAGTAAGAAAAAAACCCGTGTGTGACAGCCAGCCATCAGCCCCTCAGCAAAATGCAATAGTTATGTTGCTGGTGGTCTGGTTTCTGCTAATCTCTGTAACTGTCTTCTATCATAAACAAAAATAATACATAGCAGCTCAATAGATCTCTCCAAGGCGCCTAGCGTGTGTGTTAGGTTTGACATGTCAACGCCAAAAAAGACACAACCAAAGTGGCTGTCCCCCCCTCCCCCCACAAACTTGACAACAGGTCATAAAAACACACATTCATCCTGGAGCCACACTTGCAGAAGTGGCACGTAGCCCAGCACTTTGGGTCACAGGCGTGACTAAGAGGAAATGGCTTCTTTTGATTTTAGAGCTGCAATTAATCAAAGAAAAAAAAGACTCCTACAGGCACACCAGATAAGGAAGAGTCAATGCTGGAATGCTAAAAGGAGCAGTTCATGGGACAATTAAAAACACCGGTCCCAGACATGTTTTTGAATATCAAACTCAATTTGTCTTTAATCTTGCACGATGACTTGCTTCACACTGGAGCAGTTTAACATGTCCTCTGTCAAGGGCGTAAAATAGAGTTTATATTTAGACGGAAAAGTGCCAATGCGTTCTCACTTTTTATTCTGTGTTTAGACGAGCGTTTTGGGGGAGAAATCTGCATGCGTATGGTGACCCAAAAGTGTGTGAAATTCGATGTAGCATGCACACCAGGCGGAAGGGTGATAGTGTGAAGTACTGTCACACAACACCAGCAAGTCTGCGTGCCTGCGTACAACATTCCTTCTAATTCTCTCCCTAGTAGCCCGAAGCCAACAACAAAAGCTGACAATTTTGTCTGGACAGACAAGGAGGTGGAGTTAATGCTTAGAACAATGCACACACGCGGCACCCAGACGCACAAGTCGCACACACACACATGCACAGTATAAAACACACGGCAATAAACACACACACGCTCTGGAGGGTGGTTTCACTTATTTGCGGTTTTAAACTCCAAAAACGCTGTTGCCGTATAGCGTATTAGTGTAAACAGGGTCTTAGGCTCCCGTTTTTAAAAATCATTTGAGGAAAAGCATCGGGGCGTGAGTGGATTGTCCCAGGACGTGTATCAAAACTGTGGGTCCGCTGTGATTTAGGCCTGGGTGGAGAGGTCGTGTTGACGGGTTATGCACTGCAGCCGCCTTCTATGTCACTCCCTGCCTCTTAGACTTTATTATTCGCTTAGTTTTTAGCTTCCTCTGCTTGTTTTGGGTGGCTTTAGCAGGAGAGGTAGGGATTCTTGTCAGATTAACGACAGTGGAACAAGTGATTTTTGTTTATCACGTTGCAGCTTGAACTTTTGCCCAGGTCATTAACCCCACTGGCACAGGTGAAGCAGGGATTAGGGGAAGCCACAGGGTCTCTCTTTGGATATGATAAAAGGTGTGGTGGAGGAATGCACAGCCAAATAAATAATTTCTCTCCACCCGTTTCTTTCCTTTCTTATTGCAGATTCAAGAAATCAGCACCCATGTTTCTTGATCGGAACTTCAAACTTCTTGCAAAAGCCAGCAAATACTTACCTCCATTTGGAATCAGAACGCAAGGTAAGAACCGTCCATTCTGTTACATTCCACTAGTGATATCTGCATAACGTTTCTTAAACAATGTGTTCAATTAGTCTGGTGTGTGGACAGGTTTGTGTTAAAGCCAACACTGTGCTGAAAGTTGATTCTTAGATAAACCGCGATTCCTTCGTGAAAGATGCTTAGTCAATGCAGAAAACTCCATCAGTGGAACTTTAAATCCCCCCCACCTGTGTAAATGAGTGCAAGCTGCTGAATTGAATGAATTAACTAATATGCCAGTATTTGAGTACCTTGCTGGGCCTGTTGCGATAGTCAATATATGGATTTATTGCAGGATATATGGGAATGAGTTTGGTTGCTTTTGGTGACGCAGAATATTGCAATTGATAATTTTTATAATTGAAAAAGAGTATTCATTTTGAAATACAAATGAATGTTCCCAACATTTTAGTCAAGAGACTCCCCCCCCCCCCCCCCCCCCCCCCCCCCCCCCACACACACACACACACACACGTACACAGTGGATAGCGACAGGTCAAGAGACGTGAATGTCCGGTGTGGAACATTTTGGCTTTATGCCAAATGAGAGAAGAGGGCCAGTTAACGTGGACCAGCCGGTATGTCGACTTTGTCTAAAACCTGTGGCAGCGATAAGAGGCAACACAACTAACCTAAAATCTCTAAATCTCTATCTATCTCTCTATCTCTCTAAAACATAACCATCCCACCCTGTTGAGAGTGGTCTTCCAGACAGTTACCTGTTTCAGATGCTTTTGCCGGGGAGTGTAAATATAAACAGCTTGCGTCTCTTGTTATATAGCCAAAGAAATGCGGCAATGGTTGAAAAACCAGCATTTAAAAATATGCTGCAATCTTTTGACAAACTGTATGAATTGCCAAAGAAAAGGTACATCTCCCAAACTGCCATTCCATCTCTTGTACAACAAAGTAAAAGACGATATTCTGAAGGAGATTAAAAAAAACATCTCTTTACTCTGCCACTACATCACTTTCTAACAAAGGTGTATTTATTATTTATTTGTTTTATTTATTTAGATTATATTTATTGGGCATTCCAATTCCAATGTCAAAATATCAAGAATTAAACATTATTTAATCTTTGAAAGAGTGTGCTTGCCTTATTATGCTACAATATTGTCACTATGTAATCCGTGGCGTAAAATGGTCTTAAAATGACAATGTGTATCGCAGTTAATTTTGGGACAATATATATCCCACAACAAACAGGAGTTGTCGTCACAGCCCTAATTCTTACAGTAAGAAGAATTCTGCCACTTTTCATCTTTTGTTATTGTTGCAAGATGTCTATGGCAGAATATATTCGGCCTCAGGTGTGTTGCCCTGGCTGGTCCTGAGTTGGGACGAAGTGAGATAGGTAATTCATCGCAGTGCACACCAAAATGATGCCATGATGCGCATTACAGATTTTAGACTCAATGGCTCAACGGCAGATCTTTTGATGTCTGCAAGTCATCCATGCTTTGTTGCCTTCTGGGTAGGGATGGGTTCCAATAGCCATTTTAGATCTGGTGCCTGGTCTGCAAACTGTTCAGGTTTGTTAAGCTATTTTTTGTAACTTATCTCTCCTCACTCTGTTCTGTGAGCAAAAAGCCCATAGGCACATTGATTATGTAATGGTTGAAATGAGGTTGGGCTGTTCCCTGGTTAATGGGATTTTTGCAGCTGGTGTCTGTAAGTGAAAAGACACATCGTGCTGTAACCGTGCATTGAACTTCAAAATAACACCTGTGTCCAGCTGTGATTTTGAAGTTTAATACTTTCTCTAGAGAAACACTATACTGTAGCTGATCCCCACATCAAGTCACGATTTCCCCTGTTAACGATAGAATAGCTACATCAAGTGATTAATCTGATCAAATATTTAGAATCAGGACCTTCACTATTTGGAGTAAGTTGCAGCTACAGCTGTTCATTGATATTATGCTGTTCATCTACTAACCTGCTATATCGAATATTAAATACATTGTTACCCATTGCCGGTTTTCAGCCTTGAACTCTGGGCCAGCCAGTGTTCTAACCTGAAAACAACGCCATTATTTTACTTGTATTGTACCATACCCATAGCTTAGAATATATGAATATTTTCTAGTAATTGCTGTTATTGACAATGTAGGCACTAGAGCAGAGCAATGTATTGATATTATACAGTATATCGCTATTCTGATATTATGCTAGACATAGATAGACATCATGATTTTGGATATTGTAATATGGCATACGTGTTGTCTTTTTTGGTTTTAAAGGCTGCATTACAGTAAAGTGATGTCATTTTCTGAACTTACCATACTGCTGTTACTGTTCTATTATTTGCCTTTACCCACTTAGTCATCAGATCCACATTTCTGATGATTATTTATCATCAGTAATGAGGGAAATTTTGTGAAAGCACCAATAGTCAACACTACAATATTGTTGCTGTATCAACATTAAGGTCTGTTGTCAAAAATATTGTGATATTTGATTTTCTCCATATCGCCCAGCTCTAGTAGGCAGAGTAGGCTCTGTGTTTGTCATAGTAACAACCTTATCAGTGATGTGCATTTGTCTTGTGTGATGAACTCTAGCTTGGGACCCGGGAACCCGTATGTCTCCCAACACTCCGACTTTAATGTTTCCACACACAGTGCTTGTACTTGTTCCCTGACCTTAACACACTCCAGCACTTCAGATATCAAACCAATACACAATGCCACGGGAACTGAAGAGATAACATTAAAGTTGGCTTCAGTGACATGCTCTGTATCATATTTTCCAGTACTTAGTAGCAGAAGGTACAGTCAATGTTACCTTTTGTGCTCTGGTGAGCTCTCTGCTGTCATACATACACACACACACCCACACACACACTCTGTCTCAGCCGCTATCAAAAGAGCACTCCCTGTGCGAGTCTTACACCTGGTTTCTGTTTTCTCTTCGGACTGCCATGGCAGTGGGGTTTCCCTTTTAGTGCTACTCATGTGGAGAGATGATACGTGTGGAACTTGAATAGCACGCCACAAAGGATTCAGAATTGGGAACGCGGAGTGGCGGGGATGGGCGGCAGGTTTATTTTTACTTTTTATTCTGCCAAGAGGTATCTTTGGCACACATCAACCCCAACAGAGTACTGTATAGCTGTGTTAATTTGGTCTCAGAGCAAGAAAACCGTACTTGTCAGCACTGCAGGATACCAGTCAGCCACTGAACGACTGATATTATGTTCTCTCTAAATCGGCCGTTTTCAATAGGTGAGCGCCGAAGAGCCACAGGGGAGGTGCTACACGCGAAAAAACAACAACTATGCAGCGCTATTGTTACAAGTAATTGTGTGTGCGTTTATTAACTTTAAAATGCATCGTTTCCTTGTCCCAAGTCAACAGAAGTCAGCATTAAGGGAGGAGACAGGACCCAGCAAAAAACACAGGAAATATGATCCTGAGGTAACGTTAGGTTTCACCTGGTCGGGGTCCGAGGCTGAACCTCTGCCACAGTGTGACAGAGGCGGGAGAAATGCCGATCACTTGTTTCTGGTTGTCTGTGAAGAGCGAGTTCCCCCAGATCTCCACTAAGGAAATGAAAGTCCTAAACCCCTTCACCTCCACCTACTTGTGAGTGTGGGTTTTCCACACTGACCCTGATTAAAAACAAATACAGATCAAGGCTGCAGGTGGAGGACGACTTGCGTTTATTTCTCTTTGCAGTGCTGCCCCGCATCAACTACCTCTGCGCATCAAAAGCGCGGCCTCATTGTTCCTACTGACAGATGCTGTGTCAGCCGCGAAAGTTTTGAGCGTGGCATATTTTTGCCGCTTATTGTCCACTTTCGCTGTAAGAGGCGGTGCAGCTTTAGGTTTGTGGATGCGTTCGGCTGTGGACATGCTGCGGCAGGTCGCGTTCGAGCTCTGTATATTGTGACGTGGCTATGGTGTGGATAATTTATTGTCTAAAATATAGTGTCTTTATTCTTGTAATGACCTATTATAACTTTATTTTTCACAAAACCTCAGAACACAGATGTGGTGAGTTATATTTTGAATGTGCACAAAGATTCGGACATGAGCAGAAATCTTGCTCAAACACATCTGATACCTTATAGTCTTATAGGGGTTTATTAATAAATTAAAATGAATTAATGTATAATTGAAGTGAGTAATTATCATATGTACATTTACAGAGGTTACTTGCCCAACAAATGATGCAAAAGAGGAGGGAACAGTAAATGATGCCAAGGCTACATGTGTGCTGACTCAGATATAATTTAGAAAAGTCAATCCAAAGCAGAATAAATAGTTGAAAGCAATACAGAATGACTGAGAGCATTACTATTATGTTTCTATATTTGGATTGTAACCTGTTTCCTTTTTACATAAAGATACTTCCAGCATTTTGATTCAGAAAAAGGTAGAAGGCTTACAAATTCACCAGAATGCAGGAAATGAAGTGTTTAATGCACAAAATCTTCAGGGTGGAGCCTTGGCCTTTGGGTTGCCAGGCCAGTTATGATTAGGCCAAATGTTGGTGTCATCTAATTTTCCATTTAAACATGTTAAGCATGTTTTGTTGACTTGTGGATAGGCCTACTGATGTTCAGGGATTTTAAAAGCAGCCTCAATTAGGCCGGCATGAAGTTGGACTGAATGCACTTTAAAAAAGGTTTTAGACATAAAATGTCTTCAAACACAATATTAAAAAAGATTTACATTTTTTAAGTTGTGATTAAAACTCATTGCATGGAACACACGAAAGATGGCATGTACTGCAGAGGCTTGTGTGGGTTAGTGCAGGCGGACGGGGTTTTAGGGAAGGGGGGGGGCTTGTCTGGCCTTAACTACTCTAAGGGGAGGCTCACATTCCACTTATTTGAAAGCCCATGCTCTAAATGATACCGCTCTTCAGTCCAAAGTGAATTACGTTAAGCTGTTTACACTGTTGTTCATTAGCCAGAGGTTTATATAAACGGTTAGGAGGCATTTTATCATTTTTTTTGTTCACAAAGATTGACAAATTGACAGAAGTTTGACAGATTGACAAACATTTTTACAGTGCTTTGAAACTGGTTGGCATAGGAATTTAGCTAACCAAAATAGTTCTTCATACAATATTTCCCAGCAGTTTATGACAGATAATTGACATGAATTTAGTTAATTTACTTATGTTGACGCAATTATTTTCATAATCAGAGCATGATGTTTACACAAGCGCTGATTCGGTCACAGGATCACGTTGTTTACGTGAGCGGTATTTCACAGCTTTATCTTTTAATGCGAGATGAACAGGTGCACAAGTGTATGAGTACCTTCATATAAACAATTTGTGAAATATAACCTCAGTCTCAACACAGCAACGCTTTTTTTGTGTGGAGACAATGTCGTATTTAAACTGTAACTTTTATCACTTTTTTTACAACCATCTTGGTCCTAACAGCTATGTTTCAGGATTGTCCAATTATCCATGTCCTTGATAAATTAGTCTCACTGTAATCGAATGATATATATATATATATATATATATATATATATATATATATATATATATATATATATATATATATATATATATATATATATATATATATATATTTGTTTCCTTTTTCCCGTGGCACTTGATGCTGATTCAAAATCCTACTGAAGTACAGACCTGACAAATACCACTCTCTCATCGCATTAATCCTTTATATTGTTTAGGGTACACTTTTGCCCAACAATGCGTCTGTTATTTGATGTTTCCGACCTTCCTCTTCACTAGCAGTGAAGATTTTAGTCAGAGTTCCATGTGGACCAATGTCTGAAACTCCAGCCGCTCATCTTCAGCTCTACCACAAGACATACTTTGCTGAAATGTTTACACCAGGTACTAACTAACAATTAGCTTCCATGTTGTCCTCTGGAAGACAGTTGTGCCCATTGGGATTCTTCACTTTTCACCCGCTTGGATGCAGGTGTGGTCCTCTGCCTTGTGTTTATGCTGCTTGGGGTGATGCTTGACGCCAGACATCGACACCACATCCAAACAATGGGCTGTTGCTCTGCTTGCCTCTCCTCAGCAAGTTAATCATTAGGATCGTTAGCCAGGGTGCACAGGGCTGCCATAAGTCTTACAGACTGCTTTGAAGGCCCCCAGTCTAAACTCTCTTGTTCTCACTCTCCCTTTACTTTCACTTTGGCTGTTTCTTTGGGCCCCCCTTTGCAGACTATGTGCTATATGGTGATTATAATAAGTAGATGGCAATGAAAATGTCTTTTATTTATTTTTAGCATACAACGCACAAAATGTAGTTGTTTTTCTGTGTTATAAGACCTAGGCACAGCACCCAAGAAATTTTGGGCCACACCACTAAAACTAAAGACCTTTCTTTGATCTAATGATTGTAATCGGTCCCCAGTGGACTTCTTCATTAAGTTTTGTCTTTAAGCTTCTTATAGTGATATTTATTAACTGCCCTAGCTTGTTGTATGCAGAAACGGTGATAATAATGGTCCAAAATGGTGAAATTGCATTTCTTTTATTTTTTAATGACAAACGTCTAATTTTCTTTGGGGAAGACCTCCAAACCTCAAGCCAAATACATGCACCCAAGTCTTCCACAAATCCAGGGAAAACACTGCATGTTGGATGTAAATTAAAAAAAGATGAACTGCCATCATTAGTTCCTAAGTAGTCCTTCTTTGGTGCTTCCGCATCACTACAAATGTAACAGAGATCAAAGATAGTAACAACTATTATGGAATCTGCACATTTAGACTATCATGGTTATAAATTACAAGTTTTAGAGGCCTAAAATGGCCAGGGGAAGAGAGAAATACATGTAATATCTAATTCTGGAATCCTAACTATAACGGAATGCCCCGAAGAACATGGCAGGAATGTGTGCTATGGCTAAACATCCCCGTTTCTCACCCTGCGAGCAGACCACTGATCACCCACTGAACCGGGAGAGTGCTTGTTTGAAAACAGCATTCCTCTCTCAGTGCTTTTATGAGAGTGTCTAAATACACATGCATACCATCCTGAGCCCTGTATGTCTGTTTCCCCCGGACTCATTCCTCAAGAAATCTATTTATTTTTTTTTATTTTTTTTCATCCCATCACCAGTATTTCTGAGGGCTGATTGGTCACTCCTTATCTGTGACTGAATAAACGGAGAGAGGTGTTCTCTCCAAGTGTCTTAGACCACCTAGATTGCTATATCTTTCGTGGTATGTTGACATCCTTGGCAGTTTCTTAATCTCTTTAAAGGTTCCAAGTACTTTTATATTATTAAAATTGCCTCTGCTTTATTAACATTGTTGCTTTCCAAAAAGTGCTCCAGTACGATCGTATCCCATTCGCAACTAAAACTAATCAATCCTATAATGAATGTCTTCTGTGATTATTTATCCATTTTCCATACTGGAAGGAGGTGTTGTTGTCATTAGCCTTTAGCTGAAGACTTCAAAGGGCAAGATGTATCCCATGATGCATTGGGGCTAATGTCGTCAAATCAGAAGCTATGTTTCTCACCGGGCGTGTCTGTGTAAAAGTGTTGATCTCAGAGGCCAAGCGCAAATAAATAACAAGACTTTAACCTTATCCCAGTATCAGTAGATCTGGGCTGTTTGGGCAGCAACTGAAATAATGAGTAGAATGTGTGGGTGAGTCGATTATCCCTTGCTAAATAAAGTTAAAGATGAATCTGACTGACTTTATTGTGAATTCTCTTGGCCGTGGTAATGGTGTAGTGAAAATGTGAAATGACAGCCCAAAGCAAACATCATCCCACCTGTGATAGTCATGATATTTTCCAATGTCAAATTACGAGCTGGGAGAGACTTTGGTATTTGTTGTATGTATCCAGTCTCCCAATTCTACACAAACTAATATTTTTTTAAAAGCTACTGTATTTACATTTTGTAAGCTCATGTAAGTAATGCAACGTTGGTCATATATATACATATTTCTTTCCTCTGCAGAGAGAATCATAGACAGCATTTTAACTGCCACGAAGAATTACGGGCTTGGAAAGGCGCTGGACAGGTAATTATCGCTGCTTGCACACATCAACAGGAAGTCCTGTTTCAGTTATCCACCACTTTTTAGTGTTGCTAACTGTCCCTCCCACCCCGCAGTCTCAGCTGTAAAAGATGCATCATTGTGGGCAACGGGGGAATCCTGTTTAACAAGTCTCTGGGCTCCCGTATAGATGACTACGATGTCGTAGTAAGGTAAGATGACGGCATAGTAACATTTATAAAAATACGAATCTCTGAGCAATTTGTCCCTCCAAATAGTATTGTGTATCATGTTCAAGGCAAACTGGTACAGCAGGATGGGAACAATACCATTTGTGACATTTAAAGGTCCCATGACATGGTGCTTTTTGGATGCTTTTATATAGACCTTCATGGTCCCCTAATATCATATCTGAAGGTAAAGGTTGGAGGTGTGGCCTTGACCAACTGCCACTTCGCTTGTCTGAAAGCCATGATGTCTCTCTCTCCTGGGTGGGCCAAATTCTTTGAGGTCATAAGGGGCAAGATTCCAGATTGGCTCATCTGAGCTTTCATTTTCTCAAAGGCAGAGAAGGATAACCAAGGCTGGGTTTACACTTATCGCCATTTCTAGCCACTGGTGGACCATAGGCATGCTGGGGAAACTCATATTAATATTTTTAAAAAAAAATCATGTCCTGGGACCTTTATTACATCCCAATTAAAAGAACATTGTATTATAGGGCATATTCAGTAGTTAATGAAGTATAAATAAAAACATCCCAGCTCCTTAACTTCTGTGCCATGTGCTTTTCTTGTTCACTAAGGGGGCTTTCACACCTGCCTCATTAAGTTCAGTTGAAACGCGCTAGAGTTGGATTTTCCCCAAACTGGGATGCACGTCGAAAGCGGACAAGACAAGCTTTCAACTAGGGCTGGGCAGTATACCGGTTCATAAAATATGGGTATTCATTTAAAAAATTATATGAATTTTTTATATATTGTAATATCGGTGCACTGCCAGGAGTAGCGCTCCAGCAGGTAAACAGAGGCCATTTGGTAAACTTTTCAAAAGTAAACTTTCCATTCAGAATCTTATTGGCATCCATTTCGGCATCTCGCGCTTGCCATCCACTCAAAACGTGACCTTACTACTCTTTTTCCGGCTCGCAAGCCGTGCGTGTGTGTGCGTTTCCGGTCTGGCTAGATCCGGTGTGGTGGTGTTGTTTTTCTAACGTTACTAGTTGTTGCAACAGCATGTGAAAAAACAACAAAGTTTGCTAGGCCAAAAAGAATGTTAATCTTGCAATAAAAAAAAAAAATTGACCATGTTAAAATGGGTTTGCGTTAATGCTATTTAACTGACAGCACGAACTGTAATATCCCACAACGAACTCTCTTCAACAGGATATAACACCATAGCACACAACAATTTGACATAAACAATTTGTAACACTAATAATTTTATGTTTACAAATTTACCGGCATGCGGGGTAACAAAGTATTTTTGTTATTTCCACTAACCCCAACCGGCCCGTCAGACACCGCCTACCAAGAGCCTGGGTCTGTCCGAGGTTTCTGCCTAAAAGGAAGTTTTTCCTCGCCACTGTCGCACTGTTGCTTGCTCTGGAGGAGACAACTAGAACTGTTGGGTCATTGTAAATTCTGGAGTGTGGTCTAGACCTACTCTATCTGTAAAGTGTCTTGAAATAACTCTTGTTATGAATTGATACTATAAATAAAAATTGAATTGAATTGAAAGTATAACAACGCCCTGAGCCATTGCTTTTGTTCTGGCAGGTTGAATGAAGCCCCAGTGAACGGTTATAGCAAAGACGTGGGGACCAAAACCACCATGAGGATCACCTATCCAGAGGGAGCCATCCAGAGGCTTGAGAAATATGAAAAGGACTCACTTTTTGTTTTATCTGCTTTCAAACCCCTGGATTTCAAGTGGCTCAAACAGATGGTCTTCAAGGAGAAACTGGTAAGGATATTTTTGAAAACTGATTAAGGAATGAAAGTGGAAATCTTGAATATATTAAACACCCAACACAGAAAGATGCAGGACTGGTGACTCACAACTACTGAAAAAGCCAAAGTAGGACTGGAAGATTAATTGAAAATGTATCGACATGAACATTTTTTTTCCATGCCGATAATTTCTGTCGATAGGCCAACTTTTCCTTTAAAACAAAAAGTGTGCAGGGTCCAATATTAACGCTCGCCAGTCGCCAAATGGGAAGGCGGGCCGACACGCGCACACACAAACACTAGTGCACACACCGGCCCCTGCCTAGTTTACTAAAAGCTAGCTTTCAACTGTGCCGATTTTTGGCAGCCAGCCACCCTCCCAAAAGAAATCACAGTGGAATTATGTTAACCGATTATTAACCGTTGACCAACAAGCAGGAAACAGAGTCTTAGTTCAACCTTCTGGGAGGCTTTGATACACTTTCAGCACTCCGTGTCCGCCGACAGCGGTAGGCTTGTACCGATGTTGATGTTATGTGCATTGTTGGACACATGCAGCCACTCTCCTGAAACCGCCTGCGGAACTGACAAGTCCACAGCGGACAGCAGCGTGCATCTCCGAGCCTGCCTTCAGCGCCTCAACCTGCAGTCTGCTGTGTGTCTGCCTGCTTTACTCTAGGACGGGCGATTTAACCCGCCGGTCTTCATCGATATAGTTTCACGTGTCTCTCCATTAGCAGAAAAAAAGAGGAGCTTAAAACGCAACTTGCTGGTTCAAAGTTAGGACTAACAAGTTCATTAGAAGTTAAGAAATAGATTGTACAGCCTCTTTACGTTTTTACCATTTAAAAGTTGAACATCAAAATGAATTAACACAATGTCCGTCGTTTTTTTTTTTTTAATGTCATATCGTGCAGCCCTACGCAAAGGTGTTTCAGGTTCTTTCTCAATCAGGATTCTTTCACAGTATGCCTGTGTTTGACCTGCAGATAATTTCTACTTCTCTGGGTGTCTGAATGTCTGATTTATCTTTTGTTTTAGCAGAACATAGCCGTCTACCCTGTGATCACATTCTGTACATTCCTTCCTGGGTGAAAATATAACTCATTTACATAAAAGTGTCAAGAGGACACTTGAGTCTCTGTTTCATAATTTGGATGTTTTTAATGGTTTGAATGCTTTAAAGGCACGTACGATATTGTTTCCTCTT
The DNA here is from genome assembly GCF_013103735.1 of Etheostoma cragini. NCBI lineage: Eukaryota > Metazoa > Chordata > Actinopteri > Perciformes > Percidae > Etheostoma > Etheostoma cragini. The sequence continues at coordinate 21,534,690 of NC_048418.1, read as the reverse complement.
TCTCCAGCCACCAAGTTAACTTTCTTCATGATACTTTGTTGTTCCCGTCTTAACCTGTTCTTTCTTCTTCTTTTAAAGTTAATATAGTATGTAACTTTTTAAAGTTTATGAAACTGTAATATTCTAATGTGATGATCATAATTGACCTATGACAGCAAATGAGACTAACAGTGAAAAGAAAGCTATTTGATATAGTTTTTATTAATGCCTGTGCCCAGCTTTTGATTTTTTCGCAAAGTCACAAAGTGATTTTCGGCAGGTAGATGGCGCTACAGAGCACACATTCTGATGGGTCACATGTTTCTTCGTAACACTGAAAAAGCCTATGCAGCCCGGTAAAAAAGGTGACATAAGATTTATTTATGTAGGCCTAATTAACGATTTTGAAAAATAATCTAATTTTATTTATTTTTTTCCACAATATTGCAATTTAAAATGTGATTCTATTTGAAGGTCCTTATCTGCTGTATTATTGAACAAAAACATATGCCTAACACAGTATTAGATGTATTAAACATAAACTGTCATTTACTGTTAGACTGGGTAATCCCCGCCCACCCTGCAGCTCGGTCTGGAAACCTGCACGTTTAATTAGCCTGCTTCAGATCACAACTTTGTGGGAACCAATCACAAACTGGCTTATCCACCCGGCGCGCTATTGGCTGGTTTAACACAATGACGATAGAGAAGGGACCAAGCAGCTCCTTGTTTACGTTCAACATAGCGGCCACTGAACGCCACCAAAGCGCAACAACCCAGATCGTTATTCTGATTGGTTGAAGGACTATCAATTGCGTACAGAGTTATTTGAACTATGGTCGTGGGTCAAGCCTTTTGTGCAGAGAAAATACAGAGCAGACTCCCCAGACCAGTGCTCCATCTCAGATGCATTGGCTTTGGTCTGGTGATAGCCGGACTACTTTACTGTTATTATATTGATTTAAATTAGGTGATGCATTAATTTATATAAATTACATTATTTATTAACCACTTTAATCACAGTAACTAATTTGTTGAATGTCCGTCCTTGTAATACAATGACATGTAATAATTGCCATGACAAAACAAAGCACTGACAAATAAGCCTGGTGTAAACATGAATATTAAAGTTAGTAAGAAATCACACTTACTAAAACGCAGATAGCAGAAAAGCACATTTTAAACACTGTCTTGGAACTTTACTAGACAGACTATAATGATGTTAATGTGCACAACAAGTATGGCAGTGCCTGCCAGAGTGATCCTACGGCTGGACCACGTCAGTTTTAGCAGCAAAAACAACTCATTTTTTCAGCTCCGCTGCGACTCTCTGTTTACATTTTTTTTGGCGACTTGGCTAAAATACGTGCGGAGGGCATGTTGTACCGCTTATCCTGGGTATTTATCAAAGCCGTCAGCCCCATAAAGTTTTACTTGACTGTTGACATCCTGGTGTTTTGGTTTTTTAGCCATGCAACTATTCAATTCAATTTCAATTCAATTTTATTTATAGTATCAATTCATAACAAGAGTTATCTCAAGATACTTTACAGATAGAGCAGGTCTAGACCATACTCCAGAATTTACAAGGACCCAACAGTTCTAGTAGTTTCCTCCAGAGCAAGCAACAGTGCAACAGTGGCAAGGAAAAACTCCCCGTAGAGACGAAAACTCTAACAGACCCAGGCTCTTGGTAGGCGGTGACTCTTTTATGGGTTAGAATTAAGGGTGGCAATAACAGTCCCCAAAAAATTGTAGTTTGTTGTAGGTCTTTGTAGTAGTTCGTGGCATAGCAGGTCACTGTTTGGCATTACAAGGCACAGCAGGACGTAGCAGGACGTAGCAGGACGTAGCAGGACGTAGCAGGGCACCGCAGAGCGTAGCAGGATGTAACATGTCATCGCAGAACGGAACATGTAGTGGGACCATGGCGACAGCTGCAACCATGATTTTGGAGCCTCCCTGATCCGAGGAAACATGCTGGGGGAAAAAGAACATAAGGTCTCCGGGGAATAACTCCCCAGAGCTAGGTTAGTAACAAGCATTTCTGTGACATGGATGCACACAAAATGGGAAGATAGAAAGCTAGAGGAGAGAGGAGCTCAGTGTGTCGAAGGCAGTCCCCCAGCTGTCCAAAACTATTACAGTATAACTAAGAGAGACAGGCTAAAGAGAGGAACCTGGTCAGGCTAGAACTTTCCCCAACCAGATCGGGCTGTATGCCCTGCCTCCCTCTAGTTTTATTACATTATTGATTATATGATAGATAAATCTGACAACTATGACGAGAAGCAGGTGGGCCAGGTTAGGCGGACGCTGCCACTCCTTACTCCCTAACTATTTTCAGTTCAATTTTAGAGATGCTCATTGCATCATGGGAAGTCCCCCAGCAGTCTAGGCCTATAGCGGTGTAACTAATGGATGGTTCATCCATCTATCATCTATTGTACATTGCTTTGTGGTGGTACTGTTTAGTGGTGTTGCCCATGTAAGGGAGTAACATTAGCAAGGCATATTTTGCACAAGACTGGACGGTTTGCTGCAACTTCCTCTGCAGACTGTTTTACTCTTGCCTGTCCTGTGACCATGATGTAATTGCAGCCTCTGCAATTAGAAAATCTAATTTGAACATACAGTATCTCAGTTTTATTGCAAATTCAATGAATTGTTCAGCACTAGGCCTAATTGTATTTTATCTTAGAAGTTATATGCTGTAGTTCCAGCTGATTCTGGGGCAGGGCCATCACACAATCGTTTGGGTGTCCATCAGAGCCGAATGATTGCCACAGGTAAATGCCCGACTGTGGATTGGCCTTTTAATCAGAAAGGTCAGACTAAATGACAGTTGTGGCTTTTCATTGTTTTTTTTAAGAAGGTAAATTCATATTTAATGGCTCATGTGTCATTTTTTATATCCAAGTGTCACTATAAAAATGCTCTTATAAGCTTTCATTTGTTCTTCTTGTTGTTGAACATTCTTCAACTGTCCAACAAGACAGTGTGAGTACTTATAAAAGCTCTTCATAGAGTCATTGAAATGAAAATATTCCTATTTTAAAGGATTGTACCAGTATTTTTACACTTTTACTACAAATCTTTATTTCTTTGCATCATTGCTGATTATTTTAAAGGAATGGAGTAAGGGTGGAGAAAGACCTTTTTCAAACAAATCTTGCCAGGGGCAGATCTACAGGGTATTGTAGGATTGAGGTGCTGCAGAGACGTCCCGGCCAGCAAATCCTATCCTACAGAGTACAGAAAACAGGGAACTTTCTCTATTTTCTAGCACAGCTTTGGGACTTTGTAGGAGTGGCGGTCAGCTAAAGTTATTACATGGTGACTTTTGTTAAAATTCTTGTGAGTAAGGGAAGGGGGACAAAATAAAGAGGAAAAGACAATAGCGTTTTAATAGGGGACGAAAGGGTCATACGATGTCAAGCTGAAGCTAAGTAATGGTGTGAAGTTGGATTAATGGTTGAGAGAATAAAGGAAAGCGAGATGGAAAGGATAATGTGAAATAGGGGAAAGGGATAATAGCTGGGGAAAAGAAAACGAGCAGTGGAAGGTAATAGTAAAGTAAAATGGAGGAAAATGGCTTGTTTGGCTGGCTGATGGCCCCCTTAGCCTTTGATAGGGCCCAGATTTTTCTGGGGTTTCAGAAGGACAGGACAGTGGAAATGGCTGCTCGGGATAATTGATCTGGCCCCTGGCGTCCGACTCAGCCCTCTTTGATCTGCTAAGGAAGGAAGAATGTTTCTCATGGGTTAACAATCGGGGAACAAAAAAAGAAAATACAAAAACAAAATCTGCGTTTTGTGGCTGGAGCTTTGATGATATGAAGAAAGAGATCTGATAGATGGGAAAAGATCTTATGCTAATCTTTTTTTTTTCTTTTTGATTTAGTCTTCATCACACTATGTTAAAAAGAACATTCTGTGCAATTTACTCCACATTTCTTTGTTGTACAGAATTGAAGAGCAGCAGAAGCTCAGAACAATCAGAGATTAATGCATTTCTAGCCTTGCTAAAAAAATTGTTAGTAAGAGTCAAGGCTCCAAGAATGGCATATCTGGTCAGTTTAAACTGTTCTCGGCCTGATGGGTGGGATGGGCTCTGTTGCTTTTTCTCATGCCCGTTATTTCGCCGTTTTTTGTTAGTACTAGTTTAAGTTAGTGTGTCTAGACTGTTTGGGAACTACTGTATGCCTCCTTCCTTATCTTTGTTATAGTTACAAATGCTATAGGCGTCAGTTGAATTGAAATGGAAATTTAGATTAAGAACTTTAAATTACAATAGCATTTACAGTGAGGAAAATAAGTATTTGAACACCCTGCCATTTTGCAAGTTCTCCCACTTAGAAATCATGGAGGGGTCTGAAATTGTCATCGTAGCTGCATGTCCACTATGAGAGACATAATCTAAAAAGAAATCCAGAAATCACAACATATGATTTTTTAACTATTTATTTGCATGGTACAGCTGCAAATAATTATTTAAACACCTGTCTATCAGCTAGAATTCTGACCCTCAAAGATCTTTTAGTCTGCCCTCAAAATGTCAACCTCCACTCCATTTATTATCCTAAATTAGATGCACCTGTTTGAGGTCGTTAGCTGCATAAAGACACGTGTCCACCCCATACAATCAGTAAGAATCCAACTACTAACATGGCAAGACCAAAGAGCTGTCCAAAGACACTAGAGACAAAATTGTACACCTCCACAAGGCTGGAAAGGGCTACGGGGAAATTGCCAAGCAGCTTGGTGAAAAAGGTCCACTGTTGGAGCAATCATTAGAAAATGGAAGAAGCTAAACATGACTGTCAATCTCCCTCGGACTGGGTCTCCATGCAAGATCTAACCTCGTGGGGTCTCAGTGATCCTAAGAAATGATAGTAATCAGCCCAGAACTACACGGGAGGAGCTGGTCAATGACCTGAAAAGAGCTGGGACCACCGTTTCCAGGGTTACTGTTGGTAATACACTAGGACGTCATGGTTTGAAATCATGCATGGCACGGAAGGTTCCCCTGGTTAAATCAGCACATGTCAAGGCCCGTCTTAAGTTCACCAATGACCATTTGGATGATCCAGAGGAGTCATGGGAGAAAGTCATGTGGTCAGATGAGACCAAAATAGAACTTTTTGGTCATAATTCCACTAACCGTGTTTGGAGGAAGAAGAATGATGAGTACCATCCCAAGAACACCATCCCTGAAGCATGGGGGTGGTAGCATCATGCTTTGGGGGGGGTTTTCTGCAAATGGGACAGGGCGACTGCACTGTATTAAGGAGAGGATGACCGGGGCCATGTATTACGAGATTTTGGGGAACAACCTCCTTCCCTCAGTTAGAGCATTGAAGATGGGTCGAGGCTGGGTCTTCCAACATGACAATGACCCAAAGCACACAGCCAGGATAATCAAGGAGTGGCTCTGTAAGAAGCATATCAAGGTTCTGGCGTGGCCTAGCCAGTCTCCAGATCTAAACCCAATAGAGAATCTTTGGAGGGAGCCCAAACTCTGTGTTTCTCAGCAACAGCCCAGAAACCAGACTGATCTAGAGAAGATCTGTCTGGAGGAGTGGGCCAAAATCCCTTCTTTAGTGTGTGCAAACCTGGTGAAAAACTACAGGAAACATTTGACCTCTGGAATTGCAAACAAAGGCTACTGTACCAAATATTAACATTGATTTTCGCAGGTGTTCAAATACTTATTTGCAGCTGTATCATACAAATAAATAGTTTGAAAAAATCATACATTGTAATTTCTGGATTCTATTTTTACATTATGTTTCTAACAGTGGACATGCATCTACAATGACAATGTCAATTGATGACAATTTCAGACCCCTCCATGATTTCTAAGTGGGAGAACTTGAAACTAGCAGGGTGTTCAAATACTTATTTTCCTCAATGAATGTGCTGATTTACAGTGGGGGAAATAAGTATTTGACGGATTTTGCAGGTTTGCCCACTTATAAAGAATGCAACGATCTATAATTTTAATCATATGTACATTCTAACAGTGAAAGACAGAATCCCAAAGAAAATTCTAGAAAATCACATCATATGAATTTATAAAAATTGATAACCATCTGATGAGGAAAAACAAGTATATGACCTACCAAACCGCAAGTATTCTGGCTCCTACAAGCCAGTTAGTCTTTCTTTAAGACACAGCCCCAATCCCAACCAATTATCTACATCAAATACACCTGCCTTACCTCGTTACCTGTATAAAAGACACCTGTCAACACCCAAACAACCAGCATCCAACATCACCACCATGTGCAAGACCAAAGAGCTTTCTACGGCCATCAGGGACAAGATTGTAGATCTGCACAAGGCTGGGATGGGCTACAAGAGAATTGGAAAGCAACTTGGAGAGAAAAGATCAACTGTCGGTGCAGTTATCAGGAAATGGAAGAAGCACCACACCACCGCAAACCTCCCTTGGTCTGGGCCTCCACACAAGATCTTGCCTCGTGGGGTGTCCCTGATCATGCGAACGGTGAGGAATCATCCCAAAACCACATGGGGGGAACTGATGAATCAACTGAAGGCAGCTGGGACCACAGTTACAAAACAAACGGTTGGTAACACACTACGCCGTCATGGATTGAAATCCTGCAGCGCACGCAAGGTCCCCCTGCTCAAGAAGAAACATGTACATGCCCGCAGGAAGTTTGCCATTCACCACCTGGGTGACTCAGAAGAGGCCTGGAAGAAGGTGATGTGGTCAGATGAGACCAAAATTGAACTTTTTGGCCTCAACTCAACTCGTCGTGTTTGGAGGGCAAAGAACACCGAGTACAACCCAAAGAACACCATCGCCACCGTCAAGCATGGTGGTGGCAACATCATGCTTTGGGGGTGCTTTTCAGCCAAGGGGACGGGACAACTCCATCGTATTGAGGGGAGGATGGACGGTGCCATGTATTGTGGAATTCTGGACCAACATCTCCTTCCCTCAGTGAGAGCGCTGAAGATGGGTCGAGGATGGGTGTTTCAGCACGACAACGACCCTAAGCACACCGCCAAAGCAACAAAAGAGTGGCT
>NC_048418.1:21516595-21527553 GCF_013103735.1 Etheostoma cragini | reverse complement strand
GCTGGCCAATAATGGCTTTTCTACAAAATATTAACATGCTGTTTGTCCAGGGGGTCAAATACTTGTTTTTCCTCATCAAATGGGGGATTGGGGCTGTGTCTTAAAGAAAGACTAACTGGCTTGTAGGAGCCAGAATACTTGCTGTTTGGTAGGTCGTATACTTGTTTTTCCACATCAGATGGTTATCAATTGTAATAAATTCATATGATGTGATTTTCTGGAATTTTCTTTGGGATTCTGTCTTTCACTGTTAGAATGTACATATGATTAAAATTATAGATCGTTGCATTCGTTGTAAGTGGGCAAACCTGCAAAATCAGCAAGGGGTCAAATACTTATTTCCCCCACTGTAAGTGCTTGTTGTCATACACACCCTGCCTGTTACTGTTGTTTATTATAGGGTTAGGGCTAGGGTTCTGGCATGATAACAAATTATAACTTCATAAGAATACAGAAAGAATGCGTGTAGATTTTTGAAAAATTTGATTTTCCAGAATTTTGTTAAGACTGTTATCCTAGCTCCATTGTATCAGACTTACAGCTGGGTGTGGGTGTGTGTGTGTGTGGGCTCCAAAGGCACTGACCCATTACTATTTTCTTTCCTAATATTACTAGACAACATGTATAGTAATCATTAATGGTAATTTGGTTGATGCTTTAGAATATGCAGCAGGAAATCCTAACCTAGGAGCAGCAAGCATCCCTCCCTTTGCTTTATATCCATTTATTCCATCCTAGAGGGAGATGTAATGCAACTTAGAGCTGTCCTGAGCTTTTTACGTCTTTTGGTCCAGCAGTGGATTTTTTGTGTGTGTGTGTGTGTGTGACCTGCACTCTCACAGCCGCAAGGGATGCAAAACCTTTTCACTCTCCTTCTGCTGTTATGAAAAAAAGTGTATTTTCTTCTTTAAAAGGATCGTGGGTGGTGCACAGTTGTTGTGCAGCCGCAAGTGACTCATCTTGAGTTGCGAGAGTGCTGGACTATCCTCCGCTATTGTGGCTTTTCAAATGCCTACAGCGTAGCTTTGGATGGCGGAACTGAATACAAATTAGCGAGAAAATTTCCCAATCTGTTATTCAGTGTTTTGTACACGCTCACAAACACACACTCAAAAACACCCACATGCAGAAGTCCAGATTTGCAAACTTGACCTTGGTCCTGGCTTGCAGACGCAGCTCTCTCTCTGAATGGGTCTCCTATTTTAGATTGCCTCTGTATGCAATTACAGTACTGCAGCATCCCAAGGCTTCCAACCTCCCTAATCCCTCATTACCACATGTCTATGTGATTACAACTCAGCTTTGTCACTCTGCTGTAAAGTCTGACCCCACAGACGCAGCCGTCTGGTTGATTGCCCAGTTACTTTCTGTTTACAAATGTGCTCAAATACCATTTCCCCAATGGTCAATAACCAACTAAATGGTTTTCTCTCTCTTCCTAGTTGTCTAGTTTTTGATTTTGCCCTCATTCACAGCGCATACTCGCAGTTCATGGACACACAGCCACAGTTGTTTGTATATGAAGGGATATTTTCAAACAGAGCCAGCAAAGGATATACAGCCGGTGGTAAACACAGGTTTCCAAGGTGGAGTGCCGGTGTTCTATCTCTCCTGTTTGTTTACAGGAGCTCTCTGAGCACTCTACAGGCCAGAGAGATGCATGATGGATGGAGACAATTTCAGGAAGAGAGTACTTATAACCAATGGGCCACTAAAGTATGCTAGTGAAGCCAATATTTTAAAAACATTGCACATTTCTAAGGAAATGCCAGAAATTGAGCAACAAATTACCCAAATACCCAGTTCCTTCACAATCTCAAATACCCAAATTTTCTCCTTCCTGCTGGAATGATGCAATGAAGCATTTCCTTTTGTTAATCTCTGTGTAACAGCCAGGCCTTTCAGTTTATAGACATGTCATTTTAGCCCAAAAAGTTTATGTAACTCTATCACTGAGGGTGCACCTTGGGACAGAAATAACTTCTATATGCCTTGTTTTTAAGCCCAAACATCTGTGCAGAAGCCCAAAGTAGCAGGCATACATGCATTCATAAACATTTACATACTTGTAAACATGGATTTTGAACATGATCCAAGTGACTAACATAGGGTCCGGATGTCACTGATTACCATGAGTGTAATTTTCCAAAAATGAGTCACCTCTACCTACCCTGCGATGGTTAACACTCAGACCTGTAATCTGGGTTCCCTCTTTTTAGTTGTGTGTTTTGATCCTATGGATGTTTGGTAATTAATACGGCTAAAATTAACTCTGTAATTAGGAATTAAAGCATATTCCTTTTTAACACCGCAATTTCTTTTGACACACGACTAATGCACAATCATTCTGTGATTTGGGCCTTGGGCCGCCCTGTAGTCAGGAAGCAATGCAGCAGTAACCAGAGTTGTGGATGGCTAGCAGTAAACAAAGGTCATCGATCAGAAATGGATAAATAAAATGATCTGTTAAATGGCAAGCTGAGATTAAAACAGTCTAAAGTTATTAGTAAAGACTAAAGTTATTTGCATGCACAGTCGTTGTGAAGGAAGTTAGCGCCGGAGCAGGTCCAAAAACATATGATTTTTATTTCGTCAGTCTAAGTGTAAAGTGGAACACTACATTCTGTTAGTCCATCCCTCCAGGATTTCGCGGCCTTTTTTTTTTAGATTGTCCATCTCAAAATTGCCAATCATTGCCCATCAAAAAAGGTAAAAAAAAAAAAAAAGGAAACTTGTTTTGTGGAGAACAAAATTACTCTAGGCTGAGTTTTCCTAGGAACCTTTTCATAAAGGCTCAGGATGCTGCAAATGTTGGGATAATATGAAAATAGCTGGTTGATTTAAGATTTTCATCAAATCTTGAATCAAATTTGAACATGTGCGGCAGTGGCTTGTTGATTTTTACATAGTTAGTTAATTTGCTATCCTGGGACACACATTCATATAGTTTGATAAAGAACTTATTGGACTTTAATTTAAGTCCAATAACGTAGCTGTCCACAATTTAGGTAATTGTGTTGACTTATTTCATTTTTTTCTTGCAACCACCGTGTGTTTGTCTCTCTGTGTGTGTGTGTGTGTGTGTGTGTGTGTGTGTGTGTGTGTGTGTGTGTGTGTGTGTGTGTGTGTGTGTGTGTGTGGGTGTGTGTGTGGGTGTGGGTGTGGGTGTGGGTGTGGGTGTGGGTGTGGGTGTGGGTGTGGTTACACTACAAATTCATTTTGGCGGGACGGTCTGAAATGTTTTGAACGGTCTTTTGCTCTACTCTTGCGCTGGTCAGTGGCTCTCAGAGTCACATGCTGACGCAAAGTCTGGCATGTGGGACTGCTGGAATTGGTTGACATTGTGGGAAACTCCAAGCGTGAATTGTTGCTATTGCAATATCCTGGAAGGACAGGTTATATTTACTAAGTAATGTTCCATTTAGATCAATGTGCCCATCTGTTGCTTGATGGGCTTGAGTTTGCCAGCTTAATTTTTTTTTTTTTTTTTACCTACAGTACATTTAAGGTTATTCTCGAAAATATTCTTGACAGAATTTGTCATCGTTTTGGGTTGTTGCAATAATAATATCCATTTATATAAAGCATATTTGTCCACACCCATATTGATACAAGCATTAAAAACTTAAAAAAAACTCCCTTTTTAAAGAAAATTAGAAAAGATTTAAAAAATATATATACAATTGATATGAGATTAATCGTAACTCTGGTCAATCATGCGATTAATCGCGAGACAAACATCAGTGTATTAATGCAAGGTTAAGCAGAACTTGTCAGAATAGGTCACTAGAGAGACCATTAGTTTTTTTTTGTGGGATACCAGCCGGCCCTGCTAGGGAGACTGTGTTGCACATACAAGTCTTAGGGTCACAACGCTGTCAAGTGTTAGCACTGTTTTCAGTTTTGCCGTCATGGGAGTGTGGAGACAAGGCTTTCACACACTGGATAACCCTTAAGAGAGGCCAGGAAAAGAGAAACCACCATGGCCTCAGTAAGGGCAGAGGTCTTGGTATTTGTCAAGAGAAGCGTAAGGCAAATTGGCGAATGTGTCAGGTTCCTGGCTAACAGAAAGGCAATAAAATAACCAAAGCTGTCGGGATTTTTCTAAGATTTTAGAAACGGTAATCCTCCTGCTGTGCATCTCCGCATTTACCAGTGGCTTTGGAAAACCTCTCTCCTCTCCAACATTCTTTCTGGATTGGTTCCTCTTCCGTGAAGCACTTATGCGGTGAGACACTGCAACTTGTAAACTCTAAGGTCTAAACTTGTACACAGTGCTAATAACCTCCAGAACAACCTTAATTGTTCATCATTAGCAGTTAAAGGCTGCCGTTTCTCTTTCTAAATTTCTCTAAGTCTGCCTTCTGGAATCCACTCAAACTTGGCTTGGCATTCTCTCCTTAAACATCAAACACAACAACATCCTCAGACAGCCACATAAAGCCAAATTGTATGATGGCTGCCTGTCAAGGAAGAAAGGAGGGACGGACATCTGTGTCTGTCCAGCCGTATTATGAGTTAATTCTGGAGAACACACAAGAAGAGGCAAAACTTTGAAATCAGACAATTACTGTATCTGGTGACAAGATTGTCTGACTTTACTACTCGTGGCTGACAGAAAGCTGAGGTTTGTTTGTGTTTGTTTACACTGAAGGGCTTTAAAGCCACCTGTAGTAACCCTGCAGATGAGAAACATTTGTGTTCTAGCCTCTCGTAGTACAGTTCTGTTCAGGGCTCCGCATTTCTACACTTTTCACTCAGTCACTTCAGGAACTATAAACTAAGCTGTCTGCTTCATATAAGGCATAGAAACATCTTAGTTTGAAGGTTAAGTTCCATTGGCCACGCTGAAACCAAACCACACAGAAAACCATAATCGCAAGGTTGGGTAAGCCCAGGCTGTAAACCAAGCTGTTTCTTATTTAGGCATTTTACGTTTGTGTCATTAAGTTTGACTGTTTGTTTTTTTCCTGCAAATGGAAAAGGATGCACGTCATCATGTTTATGCCCTGCCTAATTTAAGCCTCCATCACCTCTAGCCCATCAATCTGTATATGATATTAATTGCACCTAGATGTTTTGAGTAAAGCTACGTGATGGAAATCTAAGGTAGTTATTTTTTAGCATTTTCAGAAGCCAACGAACTTTCCATTTTAGCACTCATTTTATTGTTACTCTTTACCTTTGTTTGGCTCAGTCTACATCACTTTTTCCATCTGTTTGATCCCTAACTTGTCTTGGCTTACAGTAGGTCTTCTCCTCACCCTCTGACATTGTCCTGCTCTAATCCTGCGCTTTAAGCTCCTTAGGTGATGGTTTGTATATTTGTGGTTTTCCTGCTACTGGAAAATTACAAGACAAATACACAAAGCCTTTTGCAAAGCTTCTGTTGTAACTGACAACAATGACATAGAGAAACAAAATGCTTTTATGATATTAGTCAACTCTCATCAATAGGAGGTACCAGATAATGTCATTACTCCAAGAAATCTCCAAGATGTCTATAACGTATACATATAATGAGACAAAATGTGCATTAATTCACATTTTCTCTTGGCCTAAATTTGGATGGAAACCAATATCAACACAAGCGAAGTGTAACATCTCAGTTTACCCTTTTCTGACTGAACGATTTAGGTCTCAGTTTATCTCCTTCAATTGCCAACCATTAACTCTCCCAGTTCAAGGTTGTTTTAACAGGTGCTTTGTTAGAGCGCACAACCTTTTGCACACACTCAAACCTAATAATCCGGACCAATTTCAACCATAAAGCTGTCGCAGGAGAAGGGAAACAGCTTTTTCCTCTCTGACCACTGCTCAGCGACAGCCCAAACACATTATGCGTGTCGGCCTGCGGGTCTGTGGGTGGGCGAGTACGTTGTGTAGGAGCAGTCTGCAACTTCCTGTTCTGTAGTGGTCAAATGCCACTGGCGTAGAGGTTAGCGGCCAGTTGGCACTAGAAGCCGCATCCTGTTCCCTGAACGCTGTTTGCTTTGGCTACTACTAGTCTTTGATGACAATTTCCACTATTGCTCTTAATTTACATGTTTGTTTTAACCTTTAGATAATGCTTCTTGTTAAAACTCACCTTGTATTATTGTTGCACAATTTAGTATTCATACCCACAAACAAAGTCTTCATTGCAGTCACTCTGCTGCTCCTCTGGAGTAGTAACAAGGGTGGAGACCTTTCTCTGTCCTGTCCATCCTAACTGCTGGAGGATTGAGTTGGTGACCTTTTAATGTAAGCAACATCCCACATTCCTAAACCCGTAACAGTACCCACAACCCCCCTCCCTTCTGACAGGCCTGAATCCTTACATATGAATTGCTCTTACATTTCTCAAAGGCACCTGTACTTTGCCAGCTGTCTGAATGTCTTCAAAGAGATCTCCACCCCGTGACATTTGTGTCTATGTACATGTTGGGTCATTGCTGTATAAAGCCAGGGGCGTGTGTTGTGTGTCCTTAGCTTCTCTCTTTCCAAGAATAAAGAGAAAAAATTTACAGTCTTTTATTCAGTGTACACACACAAACATCCAAACAGCACTGCTAAATAGATTCCTGGCAAACACAAGCTGTGTTGACAGGAGAGATGAGCTTCTGTTCCTGTTGCAGCTTGCTGTAGGTTTAGTTGGGCCCAAGTTCAAAAAGAGCCGCCACTGTTGAAGCCACAAAGCCAGCAGCCTTACTGCTACTGCCTCTGCCAACACACACACACACACACACACACACACACACACACACACACACACACACACACACACACACACACACACACACACACACACACAGTTGTGTATTGCTGGGTCAAAGGCAGTCAGGAGGGTGCTTGACTATTGGAACAGGTGGTTGCCATTTACATCTACTGACCCAGGCCGTCAGTAAAGGGCCCTCCCACTTTTTCTCACTGGCCCGTCCAGCCAGGTTTGATTACAATATGTTTTGGTATAAATAATATTCAAATGTATGTAAATCAATTTTATGTATAGTATCAATTCATAACAATAATTATGCAAACCAATTTACAGATTAGAATTCTAGTTCTAGTATTTCTCTCTTTTATTTTTTTCTCTCTTTTTTTTTTTTTTTCTTAGCAGGTTTTTTTCTAGTATTTCTCTCCAGAGCAAGCAATTAGTGCGACAGCAAGAAATGGAACAATGACCAGAAATAGAAATAGTTGTAGTTGTTCATGGCGTAACAGGTTACTGCAAAGCATTACAAGGCCCAGCAGGACGTAGCAGGACATAGCAGGGTACCATAGAGCATAGTAGGATGTAACCGGCCATTGCAAGATGTGTAGCAGCACCACAGCGCGGCTGCAACCATAATGTTAGAGCTTCCCTAATCCAAGGAAACATGCTGGGGGGGAAAAGAAAATAAAGACTCCAGGAAATAACTCCCCAGAGCTAGGTTAGTAACAAGCATTTCTGGATGGAAAGATAAAGGAGAGAAGAGCTCAGTGTGTCAAAGGAAGTCCCCCGGCAGTCTAAAACTTATACAGCATAACTAATAGTAGGGTAAAGAGAGGAGCCTGGTCGGGCTGTACTGCTCAGCTTCTCTTTAGTTTTTATTATATGGTAAATTAATTTGACGACTGAAGAGAAGCAGAGAAGAGAATGGATGCCGTGTCTGTGGCTATACACCCTCCCCGGCCAATCTAGGCAAACACTGCGACTCCTCACTCCCTTGGTATAAGCTTTATCAAAGGGAGAGTTTTTTAAGTTTACTCTTAAGTGTAGTGACGGTTGTGTGTTTGTGTGTGTTTGTTTAATGTGTATTCTCTTCTGATTAAAATTAAACTGTAAGGATGTAATAAGGACCTAGTAGTTATTAGGAAGCCTTCAGAACGTAGTTGGTTGCTACGGTAACAACAGGCAGACTCTCAGGGCTGCCTTCAGCAGCCAACGTTGGCTAGCTGGCTTTTTAGACAATGTACCATGGTTGTGTTAAGCAATGTACTGTTTAAAGTTACCGCGACAGCAATGGCTTCCCTTTTAAAGTGATATGCAGAGTTTTCTCTAATAGAATAGAGTGTAAATAAGGACGAGCTTTTCTGCAGTACAGACATTTCCCCAGCGGAGCTGACAACCCATCAGCGCGAAAGGAGTTTGAGTGCTGGCCCTCACAGAGGAAAAACGTGTTTTTATGCTTTTTGCATTATTATCTTAGTAAGCTAGTAACCTTCCTATTATGTAAGAAATGGTTAACACTGATAATGCCTTCTAGCTGTAACGTGTTTGGGTTTTGCCCACATTAAATAAGAAGATAACTTATCTGTGAGTGACATAGTTTTTAGTTTTCTTTGATCCTGTCACGCCGTGGACTCCATACACTGTCTAAGAGTTGGCACTCTGCTGGACACTTTTCATTATATCTTTCATAATCCAAACAATGCTTGGCTAGAAATTTTAATTCTTTGATTTTCTTTTACAGCTGGTAGCTCATTTGCTGCTCATTATCTGACCTGAAGCAACAATGCTGTTATGAATGCACAAAGGACATGTTACATGTATAATTTCTGTCTGATGTAGGCTAATCTATGTTGGGCAGTAAGTAAACGCCTTCTCTGCTTTTTGGGTTCTTGTTTAGTTGCTACTTTGTGCAATAAAATGGTTAATTTTATGTTTAATTAACAGTGCTGTGCAGAGTCAATGCTGCTGGTTCTGCCTGTGCAAAAATGTTTCCGCCTGACTAGGTTAATATCGACCGGTTTTTGTCTGTATTGTTGTGTACAAACCTTAGACTAAGCGTTGTTTGTTGAGCATGTTGTAGACAGTATTGCTATTGCCGATATAATGCAGTTTGTTGGAAGGTAAAATTGTTGCTAGTTTTTTCAGTTTGTCCTTTTTGCTACTTCCACATCTTTTTGAAAATGGCCCAGTCACTTTTAAACTGGCCCACCCAAAATACTATTTATGCCTACCGTACTGCGCTGACCGTATTGGCTTCATGTCTTTTTAGGAAGTGCCATCAAACCATGATTTTAGACTGCCCAAAAAATTCGCAGACACAGAAATGGTGAAAAACATTCAGTTACACAATTCAGCACTACACAGTTTACAGTTTTTTTCCCCGTTCCCCAGTATTTTATAACCAGTATAATGTGATCACTGATTTGGGTTTTACCCGGCCTTGAAATGTTTTTTAAAAATAGACTAACACAGAGTAAAAGTAAGTTTGTTTCTACTGTAACTGTGAGAAATACTACACCGGAAATGTCGTTATGTGCGTTATGATTCATTGGGAATAACCTTGTTCCCGGAGACAAATAAATGTAATGCCAATATTTTGCTTAACTAAGGCTCTTCATATGAATGAGCCCCTAACCTTTTTTCACTACAACAATTAACCCTTTAAGAAGGGGACCGTGAAGCACCCGCCACTCCAGGGCAGCTGCACCCCTCACCCACTGCTGGATTCTCCACCTACCAGGAGTTGTAATTACTGATGTCCTGCAAGCCCCTCACCCCGACTTCAGCCATTAAAGGCCCAGAAGCCATTTCTCTAATCAGAGCTAGTAGGGGTCTGGCTTCTGGTTGGCCTCTTGTGTTTTTTGTCAGTGTTACAGAGGATAATCTCACTTTGATGTTGACATAGTTAATTGCAGTTGGCTGTCCACTGAAATGTACCAGTTATGTTGAAAACTACTAATGCATAATTCTTCTCTCCCCCTCCCCCCATGTCCCTGTCTATTTCCATGCTAATATCTCAGAGGGGCACAGAGGGATTTTGGAAGTCGGTGGCTCAATATGTGCCTCGGAAGCAGACCGAGATAAGAATCCTCAATCCCTACTTCATCAAGGAGGCCTCCTTCCAGTTCATAGGCCTGCCCTTCAACAATGGCCTCATGGGCAAAGGGGTAAGACAGACATTGTTCTAAAATTATTACTATTATTAATAGTCGGGCTGGGACAATAAGCTTTTGTCCCGATTCCATTCTTTCACGATACATGGGTTCAGATTTGATTTGTACTGCCATTTTTCATTTATTGCGATTATAGAAGTATTGGGATTTTCTTTTGCTTCTTTAACAAAAGCAAAAGTTGAATAATACACTAGAGACAATATATCATGAGACATTTTTAGAAAAGTAATTGTTTTCCAAGAAGAATGCACATCACGTCAGTCCGTCAATCCGACATTTATTTCATTTGTAACGAACAAAATAACATTGATTTTCTGCTCTCGATCTGTTTTGCTGGAAACAGATATGATGTAGTTGCTGTCAGCGTTGCTGTAGAAACAGGAAATATTATGGTAAATCATTTGTTTAAAAAAAAAAAAAAACTATTTGCGGGCGGGGGGGTTTACACCTAATTAGTAGTTCTACACTTAAACTAAGGTCTTTTGGATAGAATAAAAAATACAGATGTTACATAATCTGCTTTTTTCTGGAGGAATTTAAGGCTTTTGGCCTTCATTTCATCAGGTTTTTCAATCATGTAACAGACCAGGGATCAGTTGTAGCCAAGCTTTGGAATCAAAATGTATCTTTTGTCAACTTTTACCACTCTTAAAATGTATATGATCTGCTCTTTTGTTGTATTTTACTTCAGTATGTTTGTACGTCAATCTTTGTTCTTGGAGGTCCTTTACCTCACAATGGCAGCACAACCTCCACCATTTTAAAAGCAAAAGCGGGAGAATGAAAGCAGATTAAGAGGAAATGCCAAACAATTTTTGATTGTTGACTTTACCGAAATGATGAATAACCTGGTGCAGCTCTGGCCCAGTCTGATTTCTACAGTACTCCATTGTTTTTATTCGATGTTAGAAGTGGATGCATGTGCTTTGCTTTGTCTGGACTTGGGACTACTGAATCAGGCCAGAGAACATTTGGTTGGAGAAAAAACACATTTGAGTTGGTGACCAACGACAACCAGACTCTGTGTGTGTGTGTGTGTGTGTGTGTGTGTGTGTGTGTGTGTGTGTGTGTGTGTGTGTGTGTGTGTGTGT
>NC_048418.1:21493523-21516495 GCF_013103735.1 Etheostoma cragini | reverse complement strand
CCCCCCCCTTGCCCTCCAACATCCACACACACGGCCCCTGTACCCCCCAGATCTGTGGCTGCCCAAGGCAGTTTGGAAGCACAGTTCAACCCTGTACATCAGTGTTTCATAGCAGGGGTCGCGTCTTAAAGGTAATAGTTAATCACCAAGTGTTCAAAGTCAGTTAGCAGCAGAATAGCAGAACATAGACAAAGGTACAAAGGAGGGAGGAAAGCAGATGCCTAAAAGGCATTGAACGTCTAAACCATGTTCAGTTTAAAAATTTAAATATTAATCACTGTGTTAGTCTAAATCTTTTTCTTTTTTTTATCAATGAATGGTCCTGTTGTGATCTCTGTGTTTTTATTCCAGAACATTCCAACTTTGGGAACAGTTGCCATAACGATGGCACTGCATAACTGTGATGAGGTGGCGGTGGCTGGTTTTGGCTACAACTTGAACATGCCTAACACCCCTCTGCACTATTACGAGGGTGTCAAGATGTCCGCCATTAAAGAGGTGAGCTTTTCTGAGCGCGGTACTCATTCCTGGTGTGTTTTGGTCAAAAAGTCGAAACCAGTCAAAGTTGGCGGTTTTGTAATTATTTTTTTAAAATGAAATCTGGTGTGACGTTCTCTCCATGCTAATGAGAACAATATTTTCTGGCTTCTCCCTGGCCACTGAAGAATAACTGAAGAAACAAATGACTGTAATCTTTGATGAAGAGGGACCACCACTCCTGTGGCGGAGAGGGAGAGGAGCGGTGAACTGGCCTACAGCCAAAATATATTCACTCCAAAGCCTTCATTGTGTAGCCTCATGGTAATGTTAGTACATGGATTGTGCATGACTTGGCCTTCTCTCAGCCTTTGTGTTTGCCTCCAAAGATGTGACAGTTCTGAACTTCATAGACATGGTGGCAAAATGTGTGGCGTTGCACTAAGTGGATCTGTCTCTCGTGCTGATCAGATCCTTGTTGTCGAACGCATGAGGTTATTGAGATATGTGAGTTTAAAGGCAGGCAGGGAGCCGGTTTTCCAAAAGGTCTTAAAAAGTCAAAAATTGTCGAATAAAAATGTTTAGGCCTAAAAGTCCTAAATTAAATATAAAAGTATTGTATTATAGGTCTTAAACTGTTTTTAAACGGGTATCAATTTACCTACGTCCATGTAACGCTACCTTTTAATGCTCTTTTTTGTTATTATTATTCAGTGTTGTTTTTATTCTATAGTTCTTTCTTTCGATAGTCCAATTTGCTGTATTACGACTACGTATGAGACCAACATGCAACTTATACTGCAGCCAATCAACTTCCTTGTTATTGGTGTGAGTCTCTTTTTGGATTGTAGCACAGACATAAAACCAATTTTATTCTTCAGCTTTGTGAAAGTGCAAGTTTAGTGATACTTCGCTTGAAAAAAATCAGAATCAGAAATACTTTATTGATCCCCAAAGGGAAGTTCTGTTACAGTTGCAAAAAGTATATACATATCATAGTTGAAATATAAATAAAGAAATATAAGGATTGTGGATATGCACGGTATTTACATAGTTGAAGGATTTTTTATGAGACAGTATTTACATAATTAAGGAGTTGTAATGGTGAACAGTAATAATGAATAAATAGTAGCAGCAGACTATTGCACACAGTTTACGCTGCTGTTGTTGCACAAAACGGGTAATATTGTTCAGTATCAAACTCACTAAGTGTCTGTGTGTCAGCTACTTAGAGGGAGGAGTTATAAAGTTTGATGGCCGCAAGACGGAATGACTTCCTGTGGCGCTCTGGGGTGCATTTTGTGGGAATAAATCTTGCAGTAAAAGTGCTCCTGTGTATGAGAAGCAAGCCATGGAGAGGGTGGGAAACGTTGTCCAAGATGACATGTAGTTTGGACAGCATCCTCTTCTCTGACACCACCGACAGAGAGTCCAGTTTGTGGGGGTAGAGCTGGACTCTGTCGGTGGTGTCAGAGAGGAGAATGCTGTCCAAACTACATGTCCTCTCATTTGGGGCTTAGTTGACGTGACAAGGGTCTTAAATGTCATTTATCATAATATCCTCATATCTGAAGCCTTTTTGGAAATGAATAAAACATCTATCATTGTAAACATTTAAGCAAAAACCTAAGTGACAGTTTAATAACATTGTTCTTTTCTAATACCAGAATACTAATGATAAAAACAAACTCAAATGTCTAACTAAATCGTGAAATAACACGATGGCTAAAATGCAGTCAAATGTAGGTAGGTGATTAGGGTATAATACATAAATAAAATAAACTGCTGTATTTATTTAATCTGTGGTGGTTAGTGTGTTCTTTGTTACACATGATACACAATCTGAACTTCTCTTGTATCCTCTTACCTTAGGAGTACTGAAGACATGACACTATAAACAACACTACGACAAAAAAGAGTAACTCTGGAACAAAATGAGAAGGTCAAAATGTGTATTTTCCGCACATTGAAAGTGGCACTGGTCTTTCATCAGTGACTGTATCAACATGCTAACTGTTAGTGCGTCGTTTTGAACAATGGTTTTGAGCAATCATTTTCTAAACGCCCTCCTCACCATCCGTCAAGTCTTCCTCTCGGTGTTTACACTGAAAGCCAGTGGAATCAGAGATGTCACCCGTGTGCCGACGTGTGTAAACCATGAGCTCAGTATGATGATAACCTTTGTCTAAACTCCCAGTTGACCTTTGGCATTAATTATCATCATCTTCATCAACATTGTCATCATCAGCCACACACCGCTAATTAATGGGAATACTTTGGGCTTTTTTGTTTGGAACAAGTTTAACAACTGCCACTCCCTGGGGATGTTTGATTTTCTGGCACCACGTTGATTTATCCACATATTATTCCACTGCTTTGGAGAAAGCCCGTTTCCTATCTGGATAGATGCTTTACAGCTCCATGGAGATGAGATGCGCACAAATTGATGATAAAATGTCACATAAATGAACTAATACCATGTTATGTTACAGAAGTCAAGTGAGATGGTATCTCAGAGCTGATCAAACTTATTGGTGAATTGATTCTGTTGAAGCCGCTATGATCAGTAATCAATCGACATGGTTCTATAATTGGCTAACTTTGACTAATCGCCAGTAGGGGTGGAACGGATCACAATACTCAGAAGCTAATGGTAATGGTAGGCTAATGTTACCTGCTGCCAAGTATAATGTTGGTGTTATTTAGCATCCCGAGCAGCTACCTCTAACGATGACGTTGCAGAGCATCAGAGAGCAGCGCAGGCATTTATGAGGTTATAAAAAGATTTTGCAGCGGCTCCGTCCAGCGTTTAGCACCGCCCAAGACAATTGTGATTGGTTTAAAGAAATGCCAATAAACCAGAGCACGTTTTACTCCCATCCCAGAATGCTGTGTGGACTACTCAACTAACAACTGCAGCTGAATTGCGATGCACCTTTTCACGGCAACCCTTTCTTTCAGTGACAGCGACAGTAAAAATGTATTTTACACTATAATTATGTTTTCATTTTGCTATTAATCCACGGTTTACATACATTCAGAACCGTAAGTGTTGATCCGTACAGACCACGGATCCACTATGGTCCATTTAGAAACTGCACTCATGATGTCAGTTAGCGGGCTAGCTAGCTAGCTAATTAGCTAGCCAGATATACCATATTGAACAGTGTAAATATTTACATGCAGATGTGAACATTACCCAGGTTAGATGCTAAATGGTACTGGTCCTTATCCTTCCATGGCACTGCCAACAGCGTTGCTGCCCACCCGCTCTGCACTCTATGGATGTCAATTGGCCTTTACATTACAGCCTTGTTTCCTACGTCAATTTCCAATAAAACTGTAGCTTATTGTTCCACTTGGTCCTGCTGTGACCCATCAAGCAGTGATAGGAGGTCGGGCGCAGATAGGGTCGTAGGAGAGTCTTAAACCAGCAGGATAGACCAGAGGCCCAACCTCCTGTAGCGCTCCACCTTTTTACTCCTTTCTATTATTCTCTCCTGTATGTTCCTTCTTCCACCCTTTGCCTCCATCATTTGCTCTCTGGCTGTTCCTTAGTCTCTGCATCCCAAAGCACCACACAGGAACCACCGGCTCTGGTTACCTGCCGGCCCACTGGACTGAATCCTCGTAGCACAGCAGGGAGGAAAGCTGACCCAGTGTGGCTTTACTAATATAAATGTACACATAACCACCCACACGTATAGACACTAGGAATAGCAAAATCAGAAACTAACCTACAAGTTTAGTGCATATAGCAATGCTTTTGGAATATGTGCTCTTCAATGCTGATGTAGAAATATCCTCACAATAATCACAGGGCATTTCTTTTTTAATTACTCTGGGTTTGTCTTTTCTTCCGATTCTCCCACAGTCATGGACACACAACATAGCCGAGGAGAAGAAGTTCCTCCGGAAGCTGGTGAAGGCCAACGTCATCACAGACCTGACCAACGGTATCTGAGTTTACACCCACCCACAGTCTCCTTTTGCCTTTCCCAAAGGACTACTGGACAGGAAACTGAGAGATAGATCTGGGAGAAGGAACACTTAGAATCTGGGTGGCCTGCACACTGTCTGGGTTTTTCATATCAAAGGAGATAATTTAAATAAAATAAACAGATACAGGAGGGTTTCTGTGGAGAGATGCACACACGTGCCTTCTGAACCAAAGAGTCCTGCTGATTGAAGCAGGAAGCGGAGGGGGTGTACACGGGAAAGACTGGATCTGCCCGGTTCCTGTCAGTTGCAGGAAAAGCTCTGTCGGCCCCGCGCTTCAACGTTTACTACTTCAACCCCTGGAGAATCACCTGAATGAATTATAAGGAGCAGAAATTACATGTTGGCAAGCAGCTGTCAGGATTGAGCTTGACTCAATGGCTAAGTTGATGAAGGGACACAATTGACCGAAATGAAAAGGGGTCTGTTATGGAAGAGCGTGCGGGGATGGGTTGAGTATTCGCAGTGCCAAACGTACCTCTTATAGGGGAGAGGCCGCTTCCTCCTCCTTTTGCTGCCTGAATGTATTCACTTCCCTCAGTGTAAATATCAAAGATTTTTACTGTGCTTTTTAACAAGCTGCAGCACCCCTCCACCCGCCATTTGTCCGTTCATTCATTCGTTTCTGTACTGCCTGCCCAGGGTCCGAAATTAACAATTGCCAAGCCAGTTGACAGTTGATAAATCAGCGAGGGACACCTGCCACACAGACACTCACAGTTGACTGTTTAAGTAATATACAGACTTCAGTTTTCGCAGTTGCGTCTGTAGTCTTGTGTAACAGAGTTATATTGGCGATCTTTAAAGCAACAGCAAAGATTCTTTTGTACCGTAAAGGTGCCCTGCCACACGTATTTCATTACTCTGTGGTAGTGTCTGAAGTTCTACCATGGACTCTGTAACTTGGTTATCTTGTTTCAAGCCATTCTAGCGTGGTATAGAAAGCCTGCAGGAAGACTCGGCTCTATTTGTGCCAGTTGTCATTAATATTCAACAAGGTCAGCTGCTTGACTCTGATTGGCTAACACTAGCCAATGAGAGTCTGGCTATCAGCATCCTGTACGCAGCGCCACTTGGCACTGGCTTGATTCCTTCTCTGATTTCTTTTTAGTGGCTAGAGCTGACAGAGGAGGTAGCCGCTCATCTTCACATTCACCACTTAACTAAAAACACATATGGACCTGACGTAGTAAAAAAAGAAGCACATTTAAAAAAAGGCTTTGTGTGGCAGGGCACCATGTTTCCAAAATTGTTTCAGTGGTTCATCAACTCGTAACAGGGTGAACGGCACTTCTGCATTCAGAGAGAGAGAGAGAGACTGAGAGTGTGAAAGAGAGAGGGTGTGAGCGAGTGAGAGACACTCTCAGATACTCACTGGCAGGTGAGCCCAAAAGTTAAATCCGGACAACGCATCTGTCTTTTACTTGTTTTGTAAATCCCTCTTCCTCTGGACTCATCCGTGTCGTGGTACTGTCTTCATCACTTCATCAGCTGTAAAGCCCCCAGGGAGCAGGGTAGACATTCAGTGACGTGTCCCGCCCTGGTCAAGGACAGCAGATTCTGTATGTCAAATCCTGTCTCCGACCTCCTGTCGCTGCAGATTTCCTTGTTCTTCAGTAGTAGTAAAATCTTGGGTTTTAGAATATATATAGATATATAATTTGTTTGTTGGATAATCTTTATTTATTTTGTACTGTTACCAAGTCCCATTGTTTTGGTCGATCACAGGCAGGCCTGCTTTCTGTTTTTGTTCAGACAAAGTTAGAATTTTGATTTGAATTTTCAGTGTTTCCTCAGACTGCATCATCCTTAAGTCTGTGGCAGAGGCAGTGTTATGATTAAGCCAAATACAAATGTATCAATGGATTCTGTAAGAAATGTCAGAGAGACAGCCCAGTATATATGTTCTTTATGCAGCTTATGTTAACATTAGGCACAAAAGCCAATGTCTTTGATTTGAGAGAATCAACGAGGTGACAGTTGCCACACTCGTGCTCCTCGGGCCTTTGCACTTAGCAGATGAAGGTTCTGCTGCCACCCATTTCAGTATTTAAACACTGCATGAACATAAAGTGTTCAGTATTATACAATCAAACCTTTTGCTTCTCCTTCTGCCCCCCCACCACCACCCCTCCAAAACTCAATGTGAGACTGTCAAAATTGCATCTGTTTTCCTCTTTGTCATTTCATCAAATGAATGTGAAAGTGTCTTTACATAGTGATGGTGCATTTAAATCCTGCTTCACAATCCAGGGTCTTGTTCTACAGAGGAGTTCACCTATTTTCTGTTTCTACTTCTTTAGAAGTGGATATTTATTGTAGATTGTACACATGGAGGAACTCTCATTACCCACAATCGGTAAGCTGCATCTGTTTTATTGCTCCCCACGTTCCTGTTCTTGATTTGTTTTTACAACGCGGCTTGGATCGGGCAGCAGTCCTGTCCAGTCTCCGAAAAGGCTCCGCCGGGGTTTGAAGAAATAGATCACTTTTTATTTGTGTAAACTACAGGCCCCATTTGGGACTTTTAATGAGCAAAGGTACAGGGTACAGCTGACCATTGCACTATCATGAGGTGCTCTCAGTGCCTTACACCTCATCACCTAAAAACTGTAGCGAAGGGGTTTGACAGGAAAGTAACGGCAGCTGATCCAGTATATAAGATCGGCTCCAGGTCAGGGCGGGTCGCGTCTCATTTCTGTGATTTTGGGACCAGTCCATTTCATTACCGTGCTTTATACATTATATAGTCTACGAGGTCCTGAAAGCCCATGCATCATCAAGTGTATTTGGCTGCAAAACGGCAGCTGTTTTAATGCAAGTAATGACCAAGTTGAAACTTATTGCCCTGTCAATGGTTGCTCATTGTCTGTCGTAATGCTAAACAATACTACAGTTTTTGGCAGCTTACTATTAAAGGGGCACTCAATTGATTTTTACACTTGACGTTCAGTTTACTCGTCACAAGCGGTATTACTCAGCCTGTACACACTTGGATAAAGTCTTCTGGGGCTCTGGAGTGAACTTTCTAAAGTCAGCATATCTTGCTCTCTGCTGCTACGTTTCGATATCTTTTTAAAAATAATCCATCTCTTGTGAGACCCCATTTTTATGGGAGTCCAATGCCAAATCACGGGAGTACCTCTTTAATGCTTGAATGTTACATCTCTGAATACAAGGAGAGTTTGAAAGTGGTCCCTTCTGACCACCACGGGGCCATGTCACTATAATGTGACTAAACTAAAATAAAACTGAGACTGTCATAGATTATATTAGAGTACTAAAATCATTTAAAGGCAGTGGTTACTTGAAAAGCAGAAAAGAATCAATCTAAAATCTCATTGTATGTTTTGGAAATTGCTTATTAATAATGTGAATTATGTGTAGTTTGCGGGATGAAATGCACCAAATCCCCAGTATGGTCATTAAAGCGTTGAGACTGAGCAGACCCTCAGTTGGAGTTTCTCCTTTTTTTTCTCCTAGGTTTAGAATTTTTACGCATGCTGGAGGAGTCCAAATTGGACCCAAATCGCCTCTTCTTCATAACCTGTTCACGTTACAGAAGAATGTATTTGCTTTTATCATTTTTTTTTCATATACATTTCACCATCACAAGAAAGTCAAAGTGATCAAACGTGTTGGTTTGTTTTTTGATATACAGTTGTAACTGGCTTTCTGCAACTCAATAAATAAGTTTGTAATGGAAATTTGCCTGTGCATGTTTGCATCTTAGTCCCATTCGGTGAAGCAACTGGAGATATTTGTCCCCCAACAGCTCAACCGTTGTATTTGTCTTTTTGTATATACATATTCCTGTACACTGTTCATTTTTAGTGTGTGTATATATAATGTATATAGTAAATATTTTGTAGGTATCTAGTCTCTGTTTTATCTCAACAGACACGCAGTACTTTGCATTCTTGCTTTTGTCAAAATGTGACAGCGGGTGGCCTGAATGTCTTCGCAGATGGCTTTTCAAAGCACAGTGTGGCCTTCAGTGCCACTTACAGTTAAAGGTGGCCTCATGTTATGCAGCATACATCAGGTATTATACTGTCTGTGTGTCACTTAGTCTGTTCCAGAGGTTACAAACTGCAGAAAGCTCAGTAAAGATGATGGAGGGATGAGGGATGGGGAGAAGGGGATTTCCTCTCCTACTCTGTATCTCCTACCTGCAGAGCCAAGGGAAATCATTTTTCAATCCTCCATCCACCAGACTTCCTCCCTAATGTACTCTCCTTTTTTTCTTCTCGTGTGTTTATGTCTGTCCCACTCTGTGTCCTTCTCCGACTTTCACTTTTCTCTCAAACTCCCCTTGCCCACTCCCTCATTCTTTCCATTTTGCTGTGTCTTACTATCCCTGTGCGGTGTATTTCTTTCTCTTCACCTGCTCAACTCTGAGGCAGATTTTGTTTCATTGCTGTTGCCATGAGGGACCCATTCAAAACCTGTCACACACATATAACACACACACACAAAATAAACACACAGGCTATTCAGCTGCAGCCGTGAATCTCTCACTCAATTTTCACACGCCACAACATCACCATAAACCAGAGGAGCGTTGCTGAGAAGCAGCGAGAGCAGGCCATCCAGCTGTGGCTGCTGTGAGTCAGTATTGGTGTGAGGTGAAAGAGGACGAGACGCTGAGGGCCCGTAAAGCGCCGCTGGACCTTCCCATCCTGCTGTTAATGGGGTGACAGGAACTTTCGGCCTCCACAAGTCATGCCTCGTCGGTCACCAAAACCACCTCGCTCTGACTACTCTGACTCGACAGATTTCCTGACCTCCGCTGGGTCGGATTGAATGCTCGCTCCCTCGCAGCGGGAGGATATTGTCCACCTGGGATCTCCTCGACTCAGCTGGCCCAGCAGGCCTAACCGTAGGCGGGGGTTGATGTTTGTCCGGCAGACAGGAGTATGAGCACGCCTGCACCTCCTCAGTCGATGGGCCTTTTATTCTCAACGACAGGTTCCCCGCCCCACCTCCTCTCAGTAGGATTGGAACGGAGGGGCTATGACCTCCGGGGTCTGAAATTTAAACTCCTTGTAAAATGAGTTGGAACGGGGAGAGAAAACACCCATTCAGTGTGTTTCTCCCCCCCTCTGTTTACTTAATGGCAGGTCAGCTGAGATGAGGGAAAACAACATTCCCTTCTTTACACTGTGTCCCACATTCTGTCAGTTCCCCTTTGTGTGGATGGGACACACCTACAAGGCTTCCACGCACCTGTACCACTCAAGTGTTTTTTTCACATCCTATCAGCCTCTGTACATGTAGCGTTTCAAGTGAATATCACAGATCTAGTTTCAGAGTGACACAACACATTTTTTAATATGACATTGAATTGTTAACAGATGATGTTTTCCGTGTTTCTGCGCTGAACCTTGCACTCTAAATAAATAACTCGTCATAGTGACAGTCATGAATGGCTCTGGCAATATTGTGTTTAATAATAATTTAATACCAGCTTTATTTTTAGCCAGCTAGCACCAATTTTCTTGTCTGCGACTAACTTAATATAATCATATATACTATTTGGTTAATGAATTGTAACAGTCATTCGTCTAAGTCTAATGTCTATAAAGTAGTCCAATACTCCTTGGGTCAAAGTCTAGGTTGAACCATTTAGTGGCTCTTCTGGAGCTTTCAGTCATATAAAGTGATCTTCATCAGCTGTAGTTTGCCCAGTTGTCATGACGGTGCAGATGTTCACATTTTCAGTTTTAGTTTCTGAGAACTTTAAGAACTTCTGGTTCTTGTTTGGGAGATTGAGATTTTAAGTGCTGAACCTTTGAAGTTAGTGCTCTGGAGCTTTTTTTAATCGTATAGCATGAACTTCTTCAGCAGATGTACAGTAGATTGCCACTAAATGGACCTTCTAGTTGGATAATGGTTTTCAGTGGCTGCTTCCAAACAAATATAATTTCAATATCTACAGTACATGTCCCTGAAAACTGGGCAAAATCATCTCCGGATGAAAAAAGCTCCAGAACAGCTCTTAAAACTGACCCTTTTGTTGAGATGTTTTTTTTAACCAAAAAGAGTGAAAAGTCTTGTTAGCTGTAGGATGGATTGTCTTGAAATCTGATTCAGATAGTCATGTATCACTCTGGATGGTTTGTATTAGCACTGATGGTGCCTTCACTTTCCATCTAATCATCAGGTCAAAATTGAATTTAAACTGAAACTCAGCTGTATTAGCGTCCCTGAGTTTTGTCTTATCTAGCCTACGTTAGCATGCTAATTCATTAAACTAATTTGGTGAACATAGTAAACACATTATTACTGCTAAACCGAGGCGTTGTCATTGTGAGCATGTTAGCATTTAGCTCAAAGCACCCCTGTGCCTCCGTTCAGCCTCACTGAGCCACCAGGGCTTCCATCCACTTGTCAATCAAATTATCTGAAGTTGGTTGAAGCTGGTGAAAGTGTGTTTTCATCCAACGACTTTAAAGCGATTGAACACCTGTGTGTAATAACGTCACATGCTGTTTTGCAGTCAAATTGGTGAATCAAATTGATTTTAGACATTTTAAGGTGTTTCTATTCATTTTCGCACTGAAACGCAAAACATTCAAGCAAACCTTTGTGAATTTTTTTTTAGACAAAATGGTCTGCCAACAAATGATCAATACTGGACAAGTTGTAGTGCTTTTGCGCCAGCTGATAGGGACATATCAAGCTATAATAAGGAAACAACAACACTATCAACACATTGCTAATGATGCAGATGCAACTTTCCTTTTATTGTCCCTTGACACCGCTTTTCGAGACATGTCTCGCTGTTTGAGCGCCTTCCATTGACTCCAGAGGACGTCCCATGACCTTTGTTGGAGACTTCCTTTACGAGTTCCTGATAAATTAAATTCAGAAAGTCTCTCGTCACCTTGTCCGTCCACTTACATCTGTCTTTGTTGACACCCACCATGTGTGCAAACAAAGCAGAAATACTGGGCAGAAATTAACTAAAACTTCTTCTTCTTCGTTTTGTGGCGGGTTGCAACCATAAAATGATCTAAAACTTGATCACAATTAAATATATATTCGGGAAATGACGTTTCCATCAATATTTGTCGCATAAGCCTTATATCGATCAAGATAAAATCCAATGAGCCCAAAGGTATTTCTCTATTCTAGAGAGTCTATATTCATGAAATTTCAAATTTTTACTGTTTCCAGAAGGCAATTTTCATTAAATATCAATTAATTTGGATAAAACATATGGATAGAAACATAGCTACTGACTGTAGACTCTTAGGTTGCTTTCACACCTGCCATGTTTGGTCTGTTTTCAACAAATAAAACCCTGGAGCGTTTGGTCGGGTTTGGTCGGTTTGGGGCAGTGTGAAAGTTCATCCGACCTCTGGTGCCAAACAAACTCTGGTCTGCTTAGAACTCGGTTCTCTTCCAAGTGAACTAGAGTTTGGTTTACTTCAGGTGAGAATGCAATCCCACCCAAATACAGGAAGTGAACCAAAACAGCATTTTCTAGCCTGCCAATGGCAAGGTGGAGGCAGGGGGCGTGGACTTGACCAACTGCCACTTTGCTTGTTTGAATGCCATCATGGCTCTCTCATGGGTGGGTCAAATTCTCAAAGCAGAGAAAGGGGAGGTAACCTTGCCCCTTATGACCTCATAAGGAGCACGATTCCAGATCGGCCCATCTGAGCTTTCATTTTCTCAAAGGCAGAGCAGGATACGCAGGGCTCGGTTTACACCTATCACCATTTCTAGCCACTGGGGGACCATAGACAGAGTGGGAAAACTCATATGTATGTTATAAAAACCTCATAAAGGGAAACTGTCATTCCATGGGACCTTTAAGGGATGATAACTTTCAGATGCATTAACTGTTCTGAGCACACATCGCTGCTAGTCTGTGTGACATCATCTCTGTCCTTCACTCGCTGTCCGTCAGCTGCTAATTGTTCGCCTTCTAAAATATTAGAAACACCAAATCAAATCAAAATTCTGTCCAATCAAGGGACCGTTTTGATTGTGTGACGTGTGCTTATGGTGTTTGGTGAGTTTGACAGTGCAATGTGAAAGCAAACCGAACACAATGAAAAATGCAACAATGTTGTAACTTCCCCCCCGAATTGCACCAAATCAAGTGTGAAAGCGCCCTTAGTTTTGTTGCTTAAGGACTAATATGCAGAGCAGTCTAGACTAATCCAACAGTAATCTCTCTCAACCATCACTTACAGGGTGAGCCACTGGAAGAGGGTGGTGATGTGTGAGTCTGCGGAGACCACGCCCTCCGGCTGGATTTACGTGTTAGTGCGGGACGTTTGTGGGCATCAAACAAGGGCCCTACCTGGGTGTATAACCCCCCACCAATGACAAAGGGTCTGCAGCCCGTTCTGTTTTCCAACAGCCGCTTTGCCACGCAGCGTCTGATGTTGACGCACACGTTCACCGGACACAGACACACAGGAACAGACAGGGTGAAGCTCTGCATCCACTCAGAATCCGACAAAGCGTCACCTCCCCGTGACGTCGTCGGTGTGCTCATTTGTGAGAACATAATCACCAAGATCAATTCATTCCTCTGATTTATTGCGCTGTACGACGCTCCCTCGCTTCATTCACTCTCTAACTAGCTCGACCCCTGTTGGCTTCTCTCTCTTGCTCTGAGTTGGAGAGGAAGGCCAACTTAGAGCACGGTTTACACAAACAGGCAAGCAATGCAATACTACATATTCTACCTTTAATACTTACTTAAAATATTTATTTTAGCTGTACTGAATTAACCCTCATGTTGTCTTCCCGTCAGCCTGCAACTTTGTGTTTTTCTGGGTTGAAATTTCAACATTTTGTTCTTTTTTTCTACACTTTTCTTGACATTTTTGTCAATTTTATTCCAGTTTTTTATGACTTTTGTGTCGTTTTTTTAATCATGTCTTAGTCATAGTCTTGTCTTAGTTTCTTACAATTTCTTGTCGCTTTTCCAGTGTTTTTAATTAGTTTTTTAGGGTCACTTTTTCAGCAATTGAAAAAAAGAATGTTGTTTTTTTTCTCAACATTGTCACTTTTTTAAATGTTCTTTTATCATAGTTCTGACATAAAAAAGTTTTTGTAAATGGGTAAAATTTGACCCGAGGACAACAGGAGGACAACAGGAGGGTTAATATGAGACTGAAGCCAGAGAGACATAGTGAAGTTTCACCAGTGCACACTGTAGCTCCCCTCCATCCATCCACATAATAACGCCTCTAATCAGGCCGTATGCCGACACTTTGCTTTGTGATTTGTTTGTATGTACAGTGATACACCAAATCTGGAAGGCGCCTGCAGGAACGCAGTTTTAAAATGCTCTGGTGAAATGTAAATTATTGCAGATTTATGTGTGCTTCACGCGCTCAGTTGAGCTAATGTGGAAACGTTGCTATGGAGTTCACTGTTTTGCAGACAGTGTGACTTTTTCCTGCAGATTTGGCTTTGTTTTACAGATTTGGCCTGAGGGCTTTGGACAGCGTGCAGGATGAGGGGAGTTCCCACTTGCCAAGTGCAAACAAACAGGCCCAAGAAAAAAAGGCACCTTTTAAGATGGAGAAAGCATAAAAGAGGCTGAGAGGAAGGACCTGTGACCTGTGCCTCCAGAAGAAACCGGAGAAGCCTTGGAGGGAATTCAAAACACACTTCAACTGTACATCACATCTGGAACAGTCTCATTCTCTTCTCTGTCTCTCCCTTCAGCATCACCACCCAAAACCCAAACCACCATCTCCTCCCCCATCCAGTCCTGCTGAACTTGGATGGACTCAGCAGCTTCAATGGCCCAGACCAGCACCCTGTATCCATGGAAACAAAGTTCTTCCCTAAGAGCATGAGTGCTTTCAGGAGACCAGTCAACTTTCTACAGACACAAGAAAGCTAATCTGGTTAAAATCAAATGTTCTCATAAATTCAGTTTTACATTCTTACAAGAAAATAAAATTCCACAACAGCCGTCCTGTTCCGGGAGCTTGCCGTGCGTTCGTCCACGTGTGCGTGTGCGGGAGCGTGTTTGTTTGTGTGCGCCGATGACGACTTATGTGTGTTGTGCTTGCACAGGGTTTAACTGTGGATGTACAAACAGTGTCATGCTGTAAATCCCTCTCACTATGCCGAACAAGTTCATCGTCACAGTGATGGATGATGTTGACACACTTTCTTAAATGTGGCCCTGGATGCAGTGCGGTGCCGTCTGCTGAATCACTGATTCATTTTATTGAGGACAGTTTTCCCTCAGGAGGCTGTTTCTGGATCTTTTTAGGAGGAGGACTGATACTTTATGGCTGGCAAGTCAGTTTGATGTGTGTGTTGTAATGTGTATTTGAGGAGCAAAATATGCTTGTTCTGGGTAATGCTAGAGAAAGATAAGTGTGTCTTATCTTGGATCTCAACAAGTCCCAAATATTACTTTTGTTTATTCCTAGCAGGTCTCTTTTCCCTCCTGATGTTACGCACGTCCTTATTATCTGATGTAGAACTGCTAAGAAAGTCATTTCTTAAGAAAGAAAAGTAAAGATTCTTTGGGAACAGTTAACTAAATTTCTTTGAGTTGTGGACAAAACATGACATTTTTTGCAAAACAACTAATTGGTTAATCCAGAAAATAATCGACAATGAAAATAATAGTTAGTTGCTGCCCTAATCTGACAGTACATTCCTGCATGTCATGCACCTCAGCTGTGCATTGTCGCCTTGTTGGTTGCACCTATAAATAGCTCTGTGGCAGAGACCAAGGGATCCTCCCTGCATTTGTCTCTGCCTCGGTGCGGAGAGTGGGCCCGGAGAGGAGAGCTGAGGAGCTATTTACCCAGCCTTTGTGCTCGGCGGGCCTCAGTGTTTGCCCTGCAGGGAGTGCCTCAGCTGGAGGGCCTTTCCATGTGTCGGTAGGTGGGTGGAGCAAGGTGGCAGGTCGGAACGGGACTAACCGGCAATGGTGGAGGGGTGGAGAGTGGTGGGGAGCTCGGCCGGTGGAAGGTGCGTGGTTTGTGTTGCAATGAGCAGGGTCTGGGAGAGAGACCACTTTGCCCATCCTTCAGGCCGGACAGCAGGTGATACAGTCTGGGACAGAGGTCAGGGCAGGACTGTCCGGGAAAACATATGAAGCGTGTGTGTGTGTGTGTGTTTGTGTGTGTGTGTGTGTGTGTGTATGTATTGGCCTACAGGTGTGTGCAATCAATGATGCATGTGCACAAGGAATGTTTCTTAACCAGCCTACCGGGCGCAGGCCCAGGGTCAGTGGGCCTCTGGCCTCTGTTAGACATTAAAACAACTACAAATAGGCACAAAACAACCGCAAAGAGATATTGGGTTACCAGAATTGAATACAAAGCAAGGAGTCTTTTGTGGTGTTATTATATCTCTTTCAGTCTGGGTGTTTTGCTCCTTTGTTGGAAGGGTGGGGGGCCTTCTACGTGTCTGTGTCTCTTATTGCGTCCATGCATGTGTGTGAATCCATGTGTGTGTGCACGCCTTGAAGTGGAATATCATGAAACCCTCCACACATTTTATGAGCCACTAGTGTAAACACTAAAGGACAGATGTCACTTGCTGGATTCTTCTACTGGAACTCTTTTCCAGAAATACTCCATGACTGTCCTTTGTGACAATCACTTACCTCCCTCCCTCTCTCCCTCCCCCCTTTCAGCGCAGGAACAAAAAGACATCTGAGCTATGTGGATGGGGAAGAGAAATCACAGCACTTTGTACAGCGGCCACCGCGCTCCGGTTTCACACAGTCTCTGACAGGCGGAGCGGCGCGCTGTTTTTACGCATCGCCTCCAGTCCTGCGAGGCATTGCAGACATTGTTTAGTAGCCGTGTAGTAGACTCCTGCGAGGACACCGGAGCGCCACAGTCTCTGACAACTGGATACCTGAGTCCAAAGTAAGAGAGTTTAAGAAAAACTGCAGCGCTTGCTTGGAGACGCGGACCGTAGCTGCGTAAAGACGTGACGCGTGGACTTTTTAGGACCTGTTATGCTAAAGAAATATATATATTGGCCCGTCAGATCTGCGTTTTCTTCAGGTTAAACTTCACAATTCAAATCCACGCGTGAAAGAAGAAGGAAAGAAGATTTTCGTCCTAAACAAGGGGACCGCGCAGAGTCGCTCGTCGGACGTTTTGACACTCTTGTTGACGTTGACTTGACTTTAATGTGACGCAGAAAACGTTGTGAGGAACATTTCCCGCGGTGTTATTTACCCATTAACTATACAAGCTGTTTGAAGGCAAGACTGAACAGGTTACTGGAGGTAAGGAGAGGGGAGTCATGCCTGAAAAACTGGCTTCATTTCATTAAACGATGGTTGGACGTGAGTCACTAGGGAGACGGCACGAGGAGCAAAAAGAGGACAGACAGTTTTTTTACACTTCTGACTGTCTGTCCTTCTCTCTCGGTAACCGTGCAGGAGTGCTTTTGTCACCGCAATCTAACTTCTCCCTAATAAGATTGTATATAGGCTTCACTCTGCATTCCCCAGTCAGCTGTAAAGTTTATTTTCCCTGGCCTTCCGTCTGCAAAATGTCAATCATAACAAGTTGTTTGGTCTCGTAGTCTTTCTTTAAATACACATTTCTTTAAAAACTGACAAGACGTCTGAGACCTGTTTCCAATACAGTTGGACATGTTTCAGGATGTTTCTTAAAACAAGATGAGAAGTGACGGATGAAGAAAATGAGCCATGATTCATTTCACACAGAGTTCATAAAACACTTGCTTCAGGAAGTTTTTTGTTGAAATTGTGTTATAAAAAGTGAAAAAAGGCTCTCATCCAGGGGTGATATTTCACTCAAACATTTAAGAGCCATTAGAAAACTTGAGGTAAGATAGACAGTATGACTTGATCTCGCAGTTTAAGAATGTATTCACCATCCACCCTCTCTGTTCTTGTCCAGGGTGCTGAGACTCTGCAAGTAGCCGTGACAGGACACCGGCCAGAGAGAGAAAGGGATTTTGGCCCGCGTAAATAACTAAGAGGAGGAGGCGCCTCTCGCGTTGAAGCAAAACCGCTTTAGATGGATTCTTCATGTTTGCTTCAGCCTCAGTGGAGCCAGCCTGCTCTGAACACTTACAAGCCGTGACAATAAGGTGTAAAACATGACACTTCGCGGTGTATGGATAGCCAAAAACATGAGCTGCGCCCAGCGTGGAAGAAGCGGCTCCGCTGTCCTGTCCTGTGCGCGCTTGGAGCAGAATGCGCACAAGGCAGCTGGTAAGGCTCCATTCACATTCTGTAGAGTTGTCTAGGCTACATAGGGATTTAGGACAATGCCATTTAGAGGAATCTCGTTGGGTATCTTTGTGCGTAATGTTGCTGTGAAAGCCGACTCTTGTCTTTGTTTGCTGTGTCAACACCGAAACTGCTGTTTGATGTTTGATTTCTTTTCACATCTGCGGCTTTTTGCTGAGCTCTAACCCTCCCTGCGCGCACTTGTTTAGGGTCCTTGGACTCTGGGGCTCCTTGGGAGCGTGTTTATTGGGAGCAATTGTGAGAGGAGGATGGTTGTTTCTCTGTTTCATTAATGGGAAGTTTTATGATTTATGGACTGACGTGTTTACAAGGTGCCAAGAGTTTACTGAATTTTAAAAAAGGACAATCAAAATAACTGAGTGTGTGTGTGTTTGAGTGTGTGTGTGTTTGAGTTAGTGTGTGTGTGTGTGTGTGTGTGTGTGTGTGTGTGTGTGTGTGTGTGTGTGTTTGAGTGTATGTGTGTGCGTATATGTTTGAGTGTGTGTGTGTGTGTTTGTGTGCGTGTATGTTTGAATGTGTGTGTTGTTTTATTATGGATGAGGAGGAAACAGTGGCAGTCAGGAAGTGAGTATGACCCTCTGTGGTGGGCTGCAAATCTAAATATCAAAGTACTGGACACACACACACAGACACACACACACACACACAGCTGCATCCATTTCCCTCCTCTCCAGTACCTCTGAGGGGATAAGTCTTATAAGCTTTAGGTGTTTTGACGTGCAGGAAGTCAAGTCTTTCCATGTTCAGAGGAATCTGTGGGATTGTTTCAGCTCTGTGACCATGAACACTCTCTGAACTCTGGATTTTTCTGGATCTTTAGTGCACTCACAGCTCCAGAAATTGGTTCTTTCCTTCCCAAATTGTGCCATTTGTCTGGATTTGTCCTTTCAAAGATGTAAAAGAACATGCATGATACATCAGTGAACTTTCATTCTTACTCTCTGACTCAGTGTCCCACTGACTCACTGAGTCATGTCCATACAATGTCGCTCATGCACGCAGACGAGGCTCAGTCAGTGGACGGCAGGCCTCTGATGTTCAGAGTAGAATTTTGCTTTTTTGTTTTTTTTTCTCGTCTGTTCTTCACATCTCAAAGTGTGTGTGTGTGTGTGTGGGGGGGGGGGGGCTTGGGTATCACCTGAGACATGTCACACATCCCCAGCGTCGTCCCCCCCCCCACTACATGCCTGTAAACTGGGTGTAAACTTGTTGTGAAACCACCTTGTTTTTCTTTACTCATGTCATTCAAAATTGCCAGTTTGTTCCCAGGCTGAACATGAGAGCGTCGCCTCTGCTTCAGGCATCTCGCACACCCCCGTCACGCTGCCACAGCTTTCACTTCCTCCAGTCAAAGGTCGTGGGGTCAGCGGCCCTGCCGTGGGTCAGGTACGGCGGGCCGGCGTGTTCTCTCTGCCAGCAGCCTCCTGATGTGTGGTCTGGTTTGTTTTAACTGGCATGTGGCTTTACGAGCGCTAACGTGCCGTTTGTTGCTGTTACGGCTTTTACTCTCTCCGGCTCTCATGCTGCTCTGTGTTGCCACTCAGACTCACAGAGCCAGTTGAACGCTCGTAAAGTAAACAACAAAATAAGTTATCGTTATTGCCACTCATTAAAATAGAAGCATCCTCGTAGATATGTGGCCATTGAAGCTGGAAACAGGCTGTTTGTCTTCCTCGGCCCCTGATCTTTATCAGTCACTGAGGTTTCAGTTGCAGAGCCTAATATGTCAATGTATTTTATTTCATCAAGACAGAGACATGTGGAGCATAAAAGCCCACATATGTTTAGAAGATGCAACTCTGCAAGATAGCTTTCTTATTAAATTTGCCAAAAACATAATATCTAGCTCATCCTACAACCAAGGAGAATGAATCGGGAACAAAAGCAGAAAGGAACAAATTCAGTCACTTTTGGAGCTCAATACATTAGCAAATAAATGATGAAGAACAATGCTTAGAACCAAGTAGTGTTGTTTCTTTCTGCTGGCCTTGTCTCCCTTTCAACAAACTCACTTTAATGCTTTGATTTCTTGATTTGAGACGGCGTCATCCTGCACATTTTCAAGATGAGACATTTGTCAGTCTAGTGTTGCTGGCCAGGACTTGTGATTAATCATTAAAATATCCTTTCTGTTTATCGACATTTTATTATCAAAATGAAAGGAAGAACATGTTTAGATGTCAAAAGAAATTTTTGTGTTCCCTTCCCACTTCACCCTGTTTCTCTTAAATCTTACATGGCAATGAGATGTTTGCACAACTAAAGAAATATTCAGTATACACACCAAACGTGATTCAAAAACGATTCCAAATTACTTAAATAATTACAATTAATAGGTTAGACTAAATGACTTGACAAATAACTACTGCGTTACTGAAACCGTACAGCTTAATGGCGTTTTTCCACTGCGTGGTGTCTACTCGACTCGCCTCGATTCTACTCGCCTTTTTTAGTTTACCATTATGAAAAGTAGTCCCTGGTACTAGCTAACAGGTACTTTTTTTTGTATCACCTCCGTCAAGCTTCCAAGCGAGCTGAGGCGTTACCAAAAGGTGACGTGAAAACCTGCAGACTGCTGATTGGTCGGAGAGAATTGTCACTAATCACTTCATCATCAGTGCTAGTGACAGACGGGGGGGGGGGTTAAATAGTTTATCCAGCGTTTCTTTTTTTTCCTCCAGGTTTAACAGAAACTAATTTGCCTTCTGGTTGTGGCAACACGCCGAGAATCAAAAACAACACACCTTCGACGTTCTGTGTGTGTGTGTGTGTGTGTCGCTTTAGGGCCACGGCAGCTTCCTGCCATGACGACCAGCCACGGCTCGCCTCACGCATTAGGCGGCACTAATCTGTAATGGGAAAAGGAAGACGGGGCAGCGCGGTCGAGGCGAGGCGAGACGAGCAGGTACCATTAATGGAAAACACCATAAGAATGCTAAGTGTTTGTTCACCGGCCAAGACCGAAGGCCCGGTACTTGTAATCGACTCTCCTGATGGTTCTTCTGTTTATCACGCTTTATTTAAGGAAGCACAAGCACAAAGTGTGCATGCAGTGTCAGGGGCGTAGCACAAAATGTTGGGCTCTGTAGAAATGCATTCTCTATGGCCCCCTCCCCACATCCACAGCTATTCATTCTAGCATCTTTTTGGGCTCTCCTCACATGGGGGCCCTGGGTACTCAGTCCCCTCTCCTCCCCCCAGTCCGACGCCCCTGCAAAGTGTACGTAACTGTGGCTCAGAATGTTCATCCACTATGTGTGTGATGAGATTGTGAAAAGCTCTAAGTAATGTGCTGTCAACTAATGAAACCATAAGCTGCAAACATTTCACCGTCATTTAAATGTTTACCAAGTTGCCTTTTTTCGTTTTTCCCTTCTGATTGCAGATGAATTCCTTTTACCAAATTCCCTCTAATGCTTGACTTCGAGATGTTATCATGCACTGGTGTTGCACATTTCCAGGATCAGTCAGACTCCTTGCACTTTATAGATTGTTACATAATCAAAATCCGATTAGGTCTTGTACTATAACTTTAATTGTCCTTCAAAAAAAAGCACCCACTAGAGAACAATAAAGACAGAATCTTGACACACATAGTTGGAAGGGACCTTAATGCAAAAGGTAAAAAGCACGGATAAGGCGCAAGATCATAACTCTTCAGACTTCAGTTGGGCAGGTCAACCGATCCAAGCGTTTTGCTCCTTCCATGCATCAACACTTAACGCGGTGAAGTATTCTCCAATTAAACGAGAGTGCAATCCTTTCAGATGAGTGGAACCCTGTCATTAAAAGATGGACGTTTGTGTTGCACAGGGAGCCTGGTCCTCAGCTGTGTCTCAGCCTCGCTGTGTAACGTTACTCTGGTTGTTTTGTCCCAGCACTAAGGAGAGAGTGCAGCCAGAGAGATTGATTATGCAACCTGGAGTGCCACAGGGCAGCTTCAATCTGGAAGTGCTTAGAGTACGCAGTGAACCACAGTGATTCCTTCAGGGCAAATTGAAGGAGGCATGATCTGACAAAAAGGAATTTCAATTTGTTAGATGTATTCCTTCAGACAAATGCTTCCCAAGCTACTTATGTTTTCTAGGCCTTTGCGTACGTAGCCGTGGACAATCTAGTGTAAGTACGCCGAGGGAATTATTTCTGTCTCTGATCTTGAATTGTTTTGTTGTTGTTGAGCCCTTTGGCTTCTTCAAGTTCAAATAGCTTAAATTATTTTTGAACAAAGCGGCAGTTAATACTTTCGGAGCCGCTGATGAAACGTAAAGCGGACTCCTGTCCTTATCGTGAAATCGGCCTCCTTGGAACAACTTTTTTCTGAAAACGCAGAAGAATGTTAACTAGCCCAGTGCAGTGTTTGTGTCTGTGAGAGGGATTTTTTTTCTTCTTCTTTTTTTTGATACAATAAGCTGTATTCTTCTGAAATTAGCAGGTCAGATTCATTAATCACAGCGGCTGAGGGCTGCTTTGAACTATCAGGCCAGGTCATTAAACCCAGTCTGTCTGGGGCACGAGCGGGCGACATGGAAACACTTTGGAGAGCGCTGGTTCACCCACAAGACACACTAATAATGACCTGTGTGTGTGTGTGTGTGTGTGTGTGTGTGTTTGTGTGCGTGTGTGTGTGCGTGTGTGTGTGTGTGTGTGTGCGTGTGTGTGTGTGTGTGTGTGTGTCACAAATGGACACGTTTCTGAGTGCTACTCTCGGCCTCAGTGTGGGCTTAATTTGGAGAAGTAACAACATGAGAAGGGAGCAGGAAAAGGTCGCGAGGGTGGGAGAGGGGATTTCAGTGGGTGATTGTGTATATCTGGATGTGTGTGTGTTTGTGTGTGGGGGTGTGTGTGTGTGTACAAAGCCACTCTGTAGTGACAATATCCGTTTTACAAAGTGTGTTTGAGAGAAAATCTATTCCTCCTCATCTCTCTTTCTGTTCTTTCGCTCTGTCCTCTTAGCGGCCTTTAAAAGAGTCGCCGTCCTCACAAACACCGGAAAGTGAAATCCTACCCTGGGATCACCGCTCCAACACAGCTAAAAGTTGTTCCCATTTAAGGTGAGGCTCACCCAAGCGCTCTCTGTGTGGCTCCCTTTTAAAACCAACTTAATCAGGCAGGAATTTGGGTTATTAGGGTCAGGGACTGTTAGGAACTGCCTTAGGGAGAAATAAAGTGAGGAAGAGAAGAGACGGTGAGGACACAGATGTGTTGCGTCATGAGCTTGTCTGTGTCTCAGTACTCGGGGGGGGGGGG
>NC_048418.1:21464294-21493513 GCF_013103735.1 Etheostoma cragini | reverse complement strand
CTGGTGATGCTGTCCCGTCTGATTTACCTGATTGGGTCACAAGACACTTATAAATCTCTTGCATTTTGGGTTTCTTTGTGGCTAATTAGTTCTTACAAACTTTACCGGTGACCCTGTACGCTTAATCTTGTAGAGGCGGTGTTCATCGTGGAGGTTACAGCTGATTTAGAAACTCTACAGCAGGTTCATTACACTTCCTGTTCTGGAAACATCGTTCTCTCATTGCTTTGCAGTTTCGAAAGCAGATGCAGGTTTTTGGGTTATGCATGTAAGGATAACTGTGGTTTAGTAAAACTCTGCTTTATATTTGTGGTTTGGGCCATTGTTCCTGTTGCTGATAATTGTGTTGACCAATTTATAGCTAAGAACTGGGAACATTCCTTTAAAGCGCTCATATTAGGCTCATTTTTAGGTTCATAATTGTTTTTTGAGGCTTTGCCAGCATAGCTTTATGTGGTTTAGTTTTCATAAAACGCCATCATTTTGTTGTACTGCACATTGCTGCAGCTCCTCTTTTCACCCTGTGTGTTGATCTCTCTGTTTTAGCTACAGGGTAAGGCATCTCACTTCTTTTCCATCTTTGTTAGGAGTCACACGTGCACAGTACACACATTTCCGAATCTTGATATGGCCACGCTAAGACCCGCCCTTCAATAGCATTCACACACTACTATTGGCCAGGTGTCCATACCTACATGTACAGGTCCTATCCCCTGTCCGATCAGCTATCCTAAGCTTAACCACTCGAGCTGTCAATGCCTAACCCCAACCAACTGAATGCTATTGAAGGGCGGGTCTTGGCTTGACCATAGTAGGATTTGTATGTTAGTGTGCATTACCTAGGAACAGACTGTTAGCTATTCAGTTCCAGAGTATGAGGTTGTGCCCCACTAACAGCTAGGCCAGCATTTTAACATGTGTTACAAAGTGATGCACATTTGTCACAGAAGTGAAGGCTGGACTCCAGTAGAGCTGAGTACATCTATAAGGTGCAGGCAGTGACACAGGTTTTAAAACTGCATTCATTTTAATTAAATTTTTTGGCTACTTGTGGTTAGCAGCACAAACTGTAAACACAAACAAACAGCAACAAATCCAACAGATGTGGAGTGACATTGGTATTTCAATAGGAGTTGTGATTGTGTCTCTCTCTTACTCTCCTTTAAGCCCCTGTTTTTTGTCTCCTGAAACTTTTGAGGGAAACAGCTGATTCTTTGTATGCCAAGTTAGTGGCTAACTTTGTCTGTCTAAAAACAAGGCTGATGGGAGCGTTGAGAGTCCTAAAACCAAGACAAGCTTTAAGATGCTTCAATGCTCCATGAAGCTAAGGGAAACCACACAGAATATTGATTCGAGCATCTTAAAACCAAACCCTAAAGCAAGGGGAAATAAAGGTGAACAGTAAAATAACGTGCAGCACAAACTATCCATTAAACCTGCATCATAGTTTACAGAATTATTATGGTTTTCTGC
Source organism: Etheostoma cragini (assembly GCF_013103735.1). NCBI lineage: Eukaryota > Metazoa > Chordata > Actinopteri > Perciformes > Percidae > Etheostoma > Etheostoma cragini. The sequence goes on along the minus strand of NC_048418.1, from coordinate 21,492,040 downwards.
TCGCATAGTTTTCCTGTGCACTCATGGATTCTTAGGGACATTTCAGGTGTGCACACCTATATTTTAGCCAATTGGAAGTCCTCTGGTGAGTGTATTATAACAGCCATTAAAAACTAGAAGGGCACGTGGAGAGGGAAAACCCCCACCAAGGCCAAATGCCGTGTCTTTCATTGTTAACAAAAGTGAAAATGAATTTGTGTATTCGCCCTGTGATTCGGATCCACTCCATTATGTATTAAATTCTTCCTTGGCCCATGCTATTCCAATAAATTTCAGGAAAAGTTGTTCTGTAATCCAGCTGAATGAGAGACTGGGTAATTCGCCCACTCTGCACGTTTAATTCTCCTGCTTCAGTTCACAATTTTGCAGGAACCAATCACAAACTGGCTTATCTACCGAGCGCGCTATAGGCGGGTTTAACACGATGATGATAGAGAAGCAACCAAGGAGCTTCTCATTTACATTCAACATAGCGGCCACCGAACGCCACTGAAAAGCAGCAACCCGTTGATGCCGCTGTCGCTTCTACTTCACCCGGATCGTTGGTCTGGTAAATAGTTTAATATAATAATAATTATTATTATTAGTATTAATTGTCAGTTTTATTAAATGGTATTGACGGATTGATAACAGCAGTCATGATGATTAGAGGAAGCCAGAGCTCCTAGCAGGAGTTGACACAGTATCTACCAACAACAGCTAGTATTTGACAACTTTACCAGAGATTTAGTGAATAGTAAGCAATAGAATAACAGAAATGTACAAAGAAAAAGGGAAGAGTTTGAGTTGTGTATGTGATACCAGCTAACTGAGAAACATCAGTGGAGTGTCTGACATATCTGAGCAGATAAATCAAAATATTATCATTGCAGGACACACAGCTCCAAATACCTGAAAATCCCTGTTATATACTGTATCAGTCAATTTCCTCTGCTGTGAGCTCCATTACAGCTCTCTGGGGTTTGTCATTAGCAGCTTTACAGTGAGAATATGTTTCCCTTCGTAGAGCCAGGTGGCTTTCAGATGATGACAGCAGCTCTTTCTCTGTCTCCGTCTGTCGTAATAATGCCATCAGAGTTGCAGCTCGAGGTTAACGTGCTGGTCACAGACGGCACTTTAATGCCCCGTGGAAACCTGCATTTTATCAAGCTTGTTGTGACCCGCTGGTCCCGGCGTTTTTGATGACCAGCAGTAACTCTTGGCAGCACCTTTTGGGAACTTGACCCCCCCATGTGTGAGGGAGTTAATCCAGAACTGTTACACTTCAAACTCACTATTGTTCATTAGACACGTTCCTCTGGAGCTCCTCTCTTTGGTGTGAAGAGAAGGCTGCAGGGTCAGTGGAGTAAATCACTGATCACTCAGGTTAACCATTAGGAAACCAATCAGTTTACCTCCAAACCCATACTTTTAACAGAGTCTAGGTTGGACTGTTTAACCCTGCAGGCAATGCTTGAATGTAATCTTAAAGCACATCATTGGCATATTATCATATTATAAAGTTGATATGGTAAAAATACCATTACTGTATATCATAATTAGTTGGAGTCGTGTTTCGGCCCACCGGATGAATGGAAGTGCAGTATTTACTCTCCATTTTGCTCTGTTTTAGTATTCATCCTCTCATGAGGGAAATATTTCAGTGTTTAGCTGCTTAATGCTCCAACTTTGTTAGGTAAAACTTCTGGGGATGTAACATAGACAGTACATAAAGATGGACGACCCATCTTCACTAATTCCCGCTGTTGAAGTGAAGCCAAAATATCCTGGAGACTGACGCTGCCTTGTAATTTGGAGCCAGACTCAGCGCAGTATTGATCGGGTGGTGGAGCTGCGGGATCACCTAGGTAAGTCCCGCTCATTACTCGCCCGACCAATCGCAAGCCAAACACTTGAACATGAGCGTGATCAGAATGACAATCTTTGGGGAAAAATGTATTTAATGTGTACTTTAATTTTTTTTAATTTGGCCGTGTCCTAACTAACATGGAGGTAGCGGGATTTATGACCTATACTGCAGCCAGCCTCCAGGGGCCGATCAAGATGTTTTTTGGCTTCACTTCAGTCTATGCATCAACCATGGATGTATGGGACTTAAGACCTGGATACAATGTTCTTGGCGGAGCCCCGTTTATTCCTTCTATGAGAGTTGCTCAGTGGCACATAAGGCATAAACAGTGGCAATACCACAAATGGCCACTGGACAAAATCCACGGAGAGGCTGAGCAATGTTCCAGGAGGGCTTATCCACGTAAATTACGTCTTTTTCATTTCACTCATTTAGGCTGGATGTATGTTCCCTCAGGCTTCCTTTGTGTTGCCATTTTATACGCCGGTGGATTTCTGAGGACTATGGTTACCTGCTCCTCAGATCTCTGCAGGGTAAATCCAGACAGCTAGCTAGACTGTCTGTCCAATCTGAGTTTTCTGTTGCACGACTAAAACTACTTTAAACATACACATTTTCCAAAATGCCAATAAACAGGAACACATTTTTCTCCAATCCCGGAATGCTGTGTGGACTAGCCAGACCCTCCTTCCAAGAGTTGCGAAGGAACGCCAGAGTCCCGTCCCCCCCCCCCCACTCCCCCCCCCTGCATGTTTCTCTCTCATGCTTTACTGTCTCTTAGTGGCCTGAAAGGATCTCCGACACCTACAGGCTCAAATGTTCTCAGTCGGTTAATAAAACTTCCTGGTGGAAACACAGAGTGGGGTAAGGTCACACAGATTCACTGTGTGTGTGTGTGTGTGTGTGTGTGTTTGTTGAAACTGCATGAGAAACTGATAAGGATGGGGTGTATGTACATCTTGTGTGTTTTTGTGAGAAAGGATTACGAGAAAGCAAGCAGAAAGAGGAGCAACAGACCGGAGAAACACCACATGTGTGCACGCACGTGTGTGTACGGCTGGGGGCCTCCCCACCTATCTGAACCGAGGCATGGGACCTGCTATCTGTTTCTCATTTCGCCAACACTCTGTGGTTTTCCAGCAGTGACAGGCCTCAGAGTGGAAACTGGCACTAACAAGCAATTACATCCCGCCTGCCTGCCAGGGATTATGGGATTACGGACTGACTGGCCTTCAGTGTGCGCTCTCTTTCTGCTCTCTCATTTTGTCATTCCCTCGCTTCCCTTTGTTCACCTTATCGCTGCTTTAAGACCTTTCCATTCAGCAGTTCAATTAGGTTTTTCTCATTTTTCTGTCCCCTTGACAATAACCCATTCTCTCTTTTTTAATTCTCTATGCACTTATCATGTTATTTTTTAGGGGTTATCTCATTCTTTCTATCGCTCTTCCTCTGGCATTCTCTCCTTTGACTTTGTGGCTGCCTTGCATAGTTAAAGCAAGTCGTCGTTAACTGCTGAAGAGTGAAATAGTTTTGGTCGGAAAGGGGACGACAGCTCATTTAATAAGAAAAAAGACATTTAATGTGTACAAAGCTATAAATGAAGCTTGGTGGAAATGAGAAACAGGAGGAAGCAATGAGAGTAAAGAGAAAGTGCAAGAAAACACGACTCCTTTACATCATATTAACATCTAAAAAAGGTTATCCCAGAGGACTTTTCATGCACTTTTCCCTCAGAAAAGGATAAAAAAACATTCTTTAAGGGACTTGCCGTAACACCCTGAGGCCTCTTGTATCACATATTTCTGAAAGACTTCAAATTTTGGTGAAATTAAAGAGCTGTAGATTACTACAAGCAAGATTGAAGTTGCAAAACAAGTTTTCCACACTGCTCTGGATGCATGTATGCAGAGCTTTGGGGCACAATGTGAGTACAGCAGGCATCATCACGTTTTGTGTCTGCAGGTTTCTCCGTGTCTGGTAGTGATCAGTCGGCTCTCCTGGTGTTCTGCCTCTCTCTCCTGCATCTCCTCTTACACTGCAGGTGTCTTTTATTGAGCCAGTGGTGATTTACTATACTCTTGTTTTTTTCCCCCGCTCCTGCAATCAGGCACCGCCGTAGTGACAGGTTAAAGCTGGAGGTCAGATCATTTCACGTATACGTGCACGCGCGCACAGCAGAGAACAGAGTGTGTCTCTAATAGGAGGTCATTATCAGAGAAGTTTGGCTTTTTAGAGGGAGGCGGAAAAAAAAAACGCAGCGCTCGGAGCTTTCTTTCTTTTTTACAAGGTGAGAGGTTTTTGGAAGCTCTGTGGGCCAAGCTCAGGTCTGAGGATGTAATAGTATACAGTAGGCACCAAGATTGCTAATCACAAACATGTCACCCTGCTTCTTTTCTCACCACAGATGTGTGTCTGTTGAAAAAAGCTGTAGCAGTAGGCTACTAAAAGTCTGAATTACATCTTTGAAAGTAATATACAAGGAACTGTTGCATTATTTATATAGCCTTATAATGACAAAGAGCAGTCACAGTGAAGTTGAGAAAAAGGGTTGTAACAGATATATAGGTTGAAAGACCTTAATTTGCTGCCTTTTGGTCTGATTTTCAATCACTGTGAAATACTTTACATATATCTTTTATATCTATGTTTGGACAATAAAGGGCACAAGGAAAATGTTTTCTTGTTTTGTATTCAGTTTTGTTGTCCGTTTGAACGTATGAGTTAGTTTAATAAATTCATCTTAAGTGAAATACATTTTTAATAATAGTGGGAACATCACGGGAGTCAGAGGCTGCAGAGACAGCAGTTACTGCTACGCTGCTAAGCTAGGCTAGTTAGCTTCCAGCAGAACTAGTTTGTGTATGTTACTTCTTTCCTCTGTTAAGATTAGATTATAAAAGGTGGTGTAAAAACTGAAGATGGGAAACAAGATGTTGAAGCATCAAAGCATAGTGAGCTACATACTGTGGGTAAATAAGCTTTAGCTAAGGCTAACTCACCAGCTAGCCTTAGCTAGCCACAGTGCAATCACTGCAGTTTGGTTTTAACCTCTGTTTTCTATTTCTTGCTCATTTTACATATTTTCTGCACCAAATAATAACACATTTCTACAACGTATACTGTACACTCTGTCGTAAAAAAAAGAGGTAAAAGAAATTAGATTCTGTGGCGGTTCTAGGAACAGAGCTTAAGGGGTTCCTGGCACCCTTTTAATGAACTTTTTTAAACGTTATTCTACTTTGCTAACTCTGCATTTGCTCATGGTAGAGGAAACACTGACTTATGTTACTATAAAGACACCAACAGTTTGGAGAAAACTTACTTTAATGTGGAGACACAGGGCCATTTTGTCTAAAGGTCACAGCACCAAATTAAAAGATAACATTGTGGAGTCCACTACAATGAATCAAGGCAAGACAGAGACTACCATGGCATTATAACCACGTGGTCCTAAGGGTACCTGTCCTCTCTCTCTCTCTCTCTCTCTCTCTCTCTCAATGCCGTCATGCTTTCTTTCCTTCCCTCCCTCTCTATCCTTTCCTCTCCCTGTCTGTCAACCAAAAGACAAATATAACAAACAAACTATGAGTCTTAATTATCTAATTGATTGATTTATGACATTACTCCAATTAGCAGTATTGGGTTACTGTGGGCAATGAAGTCACATCATATTGCGCTTACTCTCACACCTTAAACTGGCTGTTTTTTTCTGGAGAAACAAAATCGGATATCCATTAATGGAAAAGCAGATGTTTCCAATATGCAGTATCAAAAACCTTTGAAAATTACCGATTTGTGTGATTTTGACTAATGGCTGACAAGCACTATTTTCTGTAAATGGCTCAGAATTATTTATGATATCAGATAATGGCTTCAGTTTCCTGATGCTGGTGGTGATTTTCCTAGAGCAGAACTGCTTCGCTCACAATAGATTATTTTACACAGTATTGTCAAGTTCAATTATTTAAATGTCTGCTGTCGACACATTGGAAATGGTTACTATGACGCCATGTAACCCCACATGAATGTAATTGGGTTCAGTATTGTGTCACATCCAATTTCTACAATGCCAAGACTTATGGATAGGCTACCACAATATGCAGAAAGAAGGAAGGGAAAAAGTGATAAAACATTAGCATATTTTCACTATTTCAATCATTATTATTTTCACTTCTTGTAGAACTCTGAACCTACCTTACCTGTGCTATGGCTAGCTGACATGTGTCAGACCTATCCAGCTCATTCAGATATAATAATCATGCCCATTTAAGTTTGATTAAACAGGCGTGTTACGACCACTTCTCAACATGCTGGCTTAATGTGGCTGACACCCACCTTTTCGGATGGATGGATGTGTTTTAGCTGACACAAACAATTTTTTTTAGCTATTCTATTTAGGGGTGCCAGGATAAACCAAAAAGGGGCTAAAATTGCCCCTGATTTAATTCACCAAATATCTTTTTACTGCATAAGATGATGGATTTACATGAACAATGCATGAAGGTCCAAATGCTGGAAATGATTAACAAAAACTCTTTTAATATCCCTGCTTTATTCCATAATGCTGCTGCCCAGTGTTCATGATAATCAGTAAACTAAGTAAAAGTAAAAGAACAGAGTTAGAAATCTCTGTTCTTTTACCTCGTAAATGTCCCCTTAACCAAGTCCAAGTCCGTCCTTTCCAAGCACTTAAACAGTATTATGTCCTATGTAAAATCAATTCAGAGAGGCACAATAAGCTCTCATAAAACTAGCTGGCTCTAGCTTTATGCGTTGGATTTGCTTCAGGTGGGCTTTCCCACTTAATTAACCGGAATAACAACTTGAGCGCAGAGGACCAACATTGCAAATAGAAGGTGACAAGAACTCCACTCTGCCCGCTGCAGACATCCACCCTGATGGACAAACCAAAGGCTTTAATCAGCCAAACAAGGAAGGAACACATGCTTGGCTTTCCCAACACACACTGTTGGATCTAAAACTGTGCACACGCCATCAGTAGGCTTGTGTCAGTCTGGAGCTCTTCAGGACCAGTGTCCCGCTCCCTCTCTACACCCCTCGACTCCCCCGCCCGCCTCATCCCCGAAAAAGGCTGGAGGCGTCAGGCTGGAAACAGCTCCAGAGTGCTGGAGTGAAATGAACCAGCAGACAGGCTGACAGTTGACTCCCAGCTTGCTAATCTAAAAGGGGCTAAACGCTCCCAGCTGTGGCGTTAGGGACTCCGCATGGCATGGCACCTCTCCTGAGACCCGGCCAGGATCTGTATTCCTCCGTCCCGCCACGCAATGCCGAAAGGTTTTAAATCAGCTCAGAGACGGAGGGAGATGGAGCGCTGGGGAGTCAGCACGGTTTGGTTTTAAGTTGCAGCGGTGGCGTGCACGCTGTATGTTCGGCTGATCTATGCTCACCATGTCTCCCCTCAGCGTCTGGAACTTTCCCTTCCACTGGATGGCTTCAGCTGGAACAAGCAGGATTGCATCAATGCATCAACAGGTCTTATCCTGACCTGTGATCTGTAACCTTTTGTCAGTCTTCCATCTCATTGCACAGACAGAACTGCTTGGATTGTTTTGGACTATTATATAAACATGGAACACACACATATCGGCAAGATCTACAAATACATGCTTGAATACGTTACTACGGGTGCACAGTGCTGCTGTAGTTCATCTTAGAGATGACAGATGTGGTTTCAAAGATGTTGGAGATATCTGTGGACCAGATCTTTGTTTTAAAAAAAAATTGTTCATGTCAGATTTAAACAGAAGTCTTCAGTCTACAGGTGAAAGAAAAGTAAAACTGAGTAAAAGAGGCAGACAGAACAGAGCGTACAAACCACAAAATTGGGTAATGGGACATTTAAAGAGGCCAAAGGAAAGTGGGATTTGCAATGCTTTGTAAAGACGGCCACTAATTTGGCTTCTTTGAGACTCTGCAGGAGGAACAACGTGAAATCCGGCCGGTGGTGAGAAGGCCCCCCACAACTCTTTAAATTATCTGAATCAGTCAATCAATCAGTCCAGATTAAATGTATCAACATGTTTTGAACTAATGGTTGGATTCTACTGGGCTCTGGGGAAATTGCGATGGCCATTTCTCACTGTTTTCTGACATTTTATAGACAAGCCGGGGTCCCGATCCCCATAAGAAAGGGTCACAAGATAAACATAGACCTATATATCTGCTACACACATGTTTTTCAAACTTGTCTTTAAGGTTTGCTTTGTTCTTGTAAATTGCAAAAAAATAAATAGAAAAGATCTAAGAAAATTGAAAGAGAAAAACACTCGTTGGTCGAACTGGTCACAACCAGTAAACATACTGTAAGCAATTGGTGATGAGGAGAAATAATGTCCCTTCATTTTAGGGGTTACCAGACAAAAAGGTTGGGAACTAGGGCTCGGTATCGCCAATGATTTTCTGAATCACTTCTTATCCGAATCCCAAGGTCCTGAGTTGATTACATTTCAGATTCGATTCCATATCAATTAGCTTAGGGAATTTTGGAGTTACACCAGTTTTACTTGGATATAAAATAAATTCTCAGAACTTCTGATGTAAATTGTACAAGCTTGAAGCAACCCCCAAATATGTTGGGTGGCTGTGTCTCAGTGGTAGAGCAGTCGCCTGCCAATCGTAAGGTTGGTTCAATCCCTGGCCCTGTAGTCCCATGTCTAAGTGTCCTTAATCCCTGGCCCTGTAGTCCCATGTCTAAGTGTCCTTGGGCAAGACACTGAACCCAGAGTTGCCCCTGATGCTACGCCATCAGAGTGTGAATGTGTGTGAGAGTTTATCTGATGAGCAGGTGTCACCTTGTACGGCAGCCTCGGCTACAGTGCATGAATGTGTGTGAATGGTGAATGGTTCCTGTACTATGTAAAAGCGCTTTGAGTAGTCGTTAAGATTAAAAAAGCGCTGTATAGGAACAGACCATTTACATGTTTTATAATGCACCAGGTAATTCTTTGTGTAAAGCACTTCCACTTCTAATGTACATCCATGGCTATTAGGCATATATTAAAAGATCAATATCTGGGTTTTATTTAATCAATATCAGATCACTCAAACAAAGATGGATTATTTTAACCCAGCCCTGTGGGGAACCACTGGACCTAATGTTTTGCTGAAAAACAATGAAGAGATGGCAGTGTCTATTGGTTGGTCCACCACTTTGGTTCAGACTCTCAACAACCATTGGATGGATTGCCATGTAATTGTTACAGATGTTTATTGTGTCCTAATGACTGGTGATCCCTTGACTTTTCCTGTAACAATACTTTTCTGTATAACGGATGCAAGATAGATGAGAAATGAATGAGGAAAGTTACTTCTTCCTTTTCCTAAATGAAGCTCTGACCTCCGCTAAGCTTTTACGTTTTTTCGGGGGCCGCAAACGACCCTGATGACCTCATGTTACGGGATGTGTAGCGCTCCGCAGCCAGCACAGTCTTCCACACTGCACGTACTATATATAAACATCTGCATCCTCGACACTTCTTATCACCTGTCCTCCATCTCTGTGGTTTTTGTGTCTGGGACCTCCGCGAAGTGCTCTGGCTATGCCTGGTTCCCCCTGCTTGTACCTCTGCCACAGGAATGACCCCGAAGAATGCCTTTGACAAGTGTATCGCAGATGCTGCCTTTTGTTGATGGACTGGGGTTGTTTGCATGGATGTATGAACCGACAAGCCGACACCGGCCACGCTAGCTGGCAGCAAACACTGGTCTTTTACTGAAGCAGCAACAAACACGGCGTACTCGTGCTTTGAGGACGTGATTTATGTGACATGTCGGCTTTTTCAGGGGCCCAAAGGACTGTTGCTGTTTTGTTTTGTATTTACAGTATCTGGACAATTGTGAATGTATAGATATCATATTTCCCGCATGTTGTGTCTTTAGTTTATGTTAACCTTTCCAAACGGAGTTCTGGGAGGAGGAAAGTTGACAGAGGCATGCCTTGTTCTTGTTCTTACATTCCCGTCTTTCTCTTTCCAGGTGGGACCAGATGGAGGGTTCGGAGGAAGGGTAGACAGGGGATTACCTCTGTAATGTCAGCAAAGGCCAAGGTTTGTCACAAACAGTACGTTGCTCTTGCCCAAAGAGCACCCTGAAAATGTGCATTCCTTCTTCTGCTATTTCTTCCTGTTATGTCACTTCTTCTACTCTCCATCCATTCCTCCATCTTTGTCTTTTTTTCACTCTTCGTATTTGCTGTTCTAGTCTTATAATGAAAAGACCATATCTGTAAAAAGCCTAGCGTTATCAGCTTTCATTTCCACTGTACAAGCCACTGCAAATCAGAGAATGATCTATGTATAAATTCTTAATGAAAGGCTCAGGACTGATTCGGAAAGAAGAACGCAGATTTATTATGACATAGTGAGTTTATTAGACTTTGATGAAATAGGCTTAACATAAAGGGCTGTAGCTCATTTCAAGAGCTTTTGAAGAGCTGTGTGTTTTATGTGCTCTTATAAGTATCATCTCATTTTCTTTATCTGTTTTCACATCTGTAAATCACTCTATCAACTTAGTTTTGTTATTAAGTGCTTGGTTGCCATGGAAGCAAAAGTACAAACATCCAGGTCCTCTGGTGGTGAACCTTTTTCTTTGTAAGAAAAACATGAGAGCCCAAATCCAACAGTATGCACAACTCTGTAATTTCTAACTTTCTAGAAATAGCTGAGAACAATGTGTCATCAAATAAACACTTAAAGGAATAGATTTGACATTTGCCAGCAGCCCAGCCCCTCTAAAGCTTACTAGTTAAATCTTGTTGATAAATATGACGATTTAAGCACCTTTTTTATTCTTTTTTCAGAAGTATGGTTTAGTAAAATACATTATTAGAAATCCACACACTTTTATAAAGCAGCACATGTCAATATCTCTGTATTAATAATGAATCAAATGAGTGTGTGTAACATGAAAGGGCTGTACTTTTTAGCATCTTTCAGCTAACAGTTTGGTTTTTTACGGCCTGAAAATTAACCCACTGTACACTACCGGCTTATCACCAAACAACAGACACTGTTAGCGGATGGCTGGTGAGCAAGGTGGAGCATTTATCAGCTGAAGAGTCAGATATTTTCTCTTAGCAGCTGGTGGAGACCAAAACAGAACTAAAAGAAAAAAGTGAATATTGAACCTAAATTGCATGTGAACAGAAACTTCTCTACTGCTAATGTAGCTCTGTGTCTGCTGGATGGGTAAACAGTCAGTTGTTTGCCAACAGTTTCACTATGCCGACTTTATAAGGAGATACATGTCAATGTTTTGTTTACAGTTTGTTGCCTTGTCAACAAGTGGCCAAATTTCAATGAATGCAGGTAAAATAATTATTAATTTGATAATTATTTTACCTGCATTCCTTAAAGGGAATGAAAAAGCTACTAAATTACAGTAGTGAGAGTACTTGTAATTAGTTACTTCCCATGGCCAGGGGGCAATCCTTGGCTTTAATTATTCATTATGCTAACTTTTAGCATGCAAGAAAGACAGTTAAACAAATCCCTCCGATTTCCCTTTATTAGCTAACATGTGACTTCTGTCTGCTGTAGGTGCTGCTGTGGGTGCTCCTCTCTCTGCTGCCTCTTGTGGAAGGAGCCCATATGAAAGCTGGTGCTGCTGGTGTGGGTTCAGACTCGGGCCATGCCGCCGGCCTGCTGGCAGGCCAGGAGGAACGAGAGCTTCCTGTGACGCTGCCAGAGGTGTTGGCGGACGAGGAGCAGGAAGGCGACAGTGACCCTTACTCTACTTGGCACGCTCTATATGGTACTGAGGCTCTAATGAAAGTGTAATTTACAGCGCATCTGCTTCACCAGACAATATTGGAGTGGAAAGAGGGCATGAGCTATTGGATCTGCTTTGTATCTGAGCCAGCAACATATATTTACATAAGATTTACAGTCATTCTAAGTTCAAATGTAGAAGTAAAATTGTAGATTTTGCAGGATAGTTTACTCATAATCTCCTGAATAAGTAGGTATTTTCATTGTAACTCAACCACTCTTTTTTCCTCTCAATTTTAGACCCCTTTGTAACAGATGAAGTGGATGACCATCCTAGTATTCGCTGGGTGGGGCGCTCAGCACGCTCCTCTGACCCCTCAGAACCTCAACCCAGCGGATCACCAAAGAAAAAGAAGAAGAGGAAGAAGAAAGAAAAGGAGGAAGGGGAAGAGACGGGAAAAGCAGATAGAAAGGGTAAAGGTAAGAGCAGGCAGCCCAAGCAGAGCAGCAGGGACTGCCGTGTGGAGAAGAGAGAGATGAGGGTTCGGGACCTGGGCCTGGGCTTTGACTCGGACGAGATTGTCCTCTTCAAGTTTTGCGTGGGCTCCTGCCAGTCTTCAAGAACAAACTACGACCTGGCGCTGAAGGCGCTGCTGGACAACGGCTCGCTGCCCCGGCGCACCGCCCGCAAGGTCAGCAACCACCCCTGCTGCCGGCCCGACCGGTACGAGCCGGTTTCCTTCATGGATGCCCAGACCACGTGGAGGACCATCCAGTCGTTATCAGCTGCCAGCTGCATGTGTATGGGCTGAAGACACCAACCAGGGAGTAGGTGGCGAGGACGGGTGTTACCCATCCTGACAAGAGAGGAGTCAAAGGGGCTCAGGGTGAGAAAGGCCTGGGTACAAGGAAGAGCCAGAGGGGGGCGCTCACAGACCAAGGTTTGTTTGGTTTTGTTTGGTGTTTGTTTCCGGTGGTGTATTTCCTGTCGAGGAGAAAGAGTGCAGCTGGATGATTCAGGTGAAAAGGTCAAATTCAGAGACTAAAGGGGAAACGCAGATGCTAGATGGGACCCGTCGGACGTGTTGATGTCTCCACGCGAGTATACTGCGCAGACATCAACACTCCGTCAGTGCAGCCGGACACTGACTATAACAGAGTATAGCGGCACTTTGCATCATTATAAAACATCAATAAAGGCTTCTAAACCAATAACACACACAGCTGGACAAATTGAGAAGAAATTAACAACATCTGCACAAAGATTACAGGTTTTACTGATGTTAGCCTGTTGCTGCATGTAGCAGTAAAATGACTCACGGACTATAGCCGCTAAATCACAAATAAAGGTTTCTAAACTAAAAACTACCACTCGAACAAAGCATTCTAAAGAACAGGTTTGTATAATATAGTACGAAAATGTCGGCACACCAATTCGTATAAAATCCTAAAAAATTAAGGGACCACCGGCCACAGAGCTCCGTGGTATCATCGGCAGTGGGTGGTTGAGTTTAGCTGCCAATACGTAACTGGTAGCTGGGTACAGGCACTGCCAGATGACAGTCCTCTCAGGGGTCATGGCAGTTGAGTTTAACCAATCAAAAGTGAGCGTCATGTGGCGCCGACAGTTAAGTTTAGACAACTAAACAATTAGTTAAGTTTAGGAAAAAGATTGTGGCTTGTATTAAAACACTCCCGAGGAACAAAAACATATTTCCTGGGTGAAATTGTTTTGTTTTGTCTTGAAAGCACTGTGTCGATGACCCAGTCGTCCACAGCGTCCTTACACAACGGCAGTCACTGTGGTGCATTCAGCAATACATACATATGAATTACATTTCAGCTAATTCTTAGTTAAATGTGCTAATGGTTCATGAGAACAGCCTGACTCGAAGATGTTGCAACCAGAATCCGCAAAAAAAGAGTGTTGAAGCCTACATGTTTCCTGTGTGGACGTCAATACGTGTAGTGGGTCCGATCTAGCATCCACCGAGGGGAAAGTCACCAGTGAATCACAGTCTGGATTGCATCTTCAAAGAGTGAATTGTTTGCAACTGCATAACTGGTAACTACTGCAGGATACTCCAGACCAGTTATTATTACACATACAAGAGACTCCATATGTGAATATGTTTTGATTTTTTCATGGGCGAACCCTGAAGACTGAAGCTCAAGAGATAGAAAGAAAAGACACAGTGAAAGGACTGACACTGTGTTTATGTTCTGATTAAAGACTGATATGATGTTCACCATCACTCACAGTGAAGCTAGCTCCTCGCAAAAGCAATATCACTTTTTTCACACAAAAACAGGGACATTACATTCTGTCATTTCTATGTTCAGGTGAACTCAGCCAAATGGATGCCATGCATCTTCATGTATTACTGTATAAAAGTAACGTATATTTATTTCTGATAAATTATTTATTTATTATAGCTTCATATGAGAGCTGTTTTATTAACTCTATGTTGTAGATAAATATCTATTTATTGCCGGGATTCAGACTTCATGTTGACAGTTGCTTTGGCTCGCATACAGTACGTACATTAGTTTTATTTTTACTATACGTACATGTGCTCATTTTTACATTAACCATTAACCTGGCCTGGACAGCTGATTCAGGGAAGAACTTGATTGGATGCAAAAGGCATTTCTCAAACTAATTGAGTGATTTTATAAAAGAGAAACCCAATCCAAACGCTCCGATTGGCTCTCTAAAAAGAAATCTTAACAACCAGAAACAAATTGACCTACATTGAAATGATGTGGTATACTTAACTAAAAAAAATGTAAAAGAATTCTAAAGAGCACGTCACATACTTGAGTCTGACAGCTGGGTAATGATATCAGCTTGTCCACAGTCACACAGTCTCAATGTACAGTGTATGCAGCAAACAAGTGAAGCCTTAATACTACAGGACCTCAACATTTCTCACTTCAATTCAAGTCAGTTATTTAGTATGGGGACAGTACAAATAACTAAAACGCATGATTATACATGGGTTCAAAATGACATCTGTTGTCCCATGGCCTCCATCTTAATGTGGTGATTTCCATTGAGTTACACACTCCCAGTAGTATGTCACATTATTATTATTATTATTATTATTATTATTATTATTATTATTATTATAAAGTTTTCTTTATTTTTGTATGACAATATCCTTTAACGGAATAAAGTTTTTTTTAACATACATGCTGTTATTACTGTTTACTTCACTGATTGTGCAGCCTAAAAAATTACTTTGGGGGGGGGGGGGGGGGGGGGGGGGGGGGGGGGGGGGGGGTTCTCCATAGTGGTTTTTGCTGTGAGCAGGATCAACACCACTACCTTTTCTCTAGTTCAATTTAAAAAGGACTTTTTGTGTTGTAGAGCCACCTGCTGGTCTAAAATGAACAGCAAAATGTGAACCTGTTGTCTGCAGTTTGAACTGAAAGAAGCGTCGCTCTCCTGCCACCTGTCTGCTATACTAAAACTGTTTCCTTTAAAGAGCCTTTCTTGGTCTTTAAACCAGCAGAGCCGGGAGGACGCAGCAGTGTGCTGTCTCTTCGGTGCCATTTTATTTCTCTGCAAAGACCCGCCAACACATCCAGCAAACACCACCGGTCATACAGCTTACAACAGTTTTTTCTTTCTTTTTTAAAGGGGACATGTTCATTGTGGCACTTATCAAAACATCATACGCAAATGTGCAATATAAAACAAGATTTATGAGCTTCAAAATGTCTACATTCAGTTCCCCCTGCATCATGCAACACAGACGGAGTGAAATAGCAGAATGTATTTTAAAAACAGAAAAAAGAAGTGAGTGATCAAGTGTAACAACACATAATAAACATGTATTACAAATGGCACATATACAGTGTATCAAACTCTTAGAGTGTCACACCTTTTACTTGTACCCATGGGGTATGGTTATGTTTTCTTTAAATTTCCATGTTTGGAAATTCAGCAGAAGAGCTATTAGCAAATCAGATTCCTCATAATTGGAGCTATTGGACAAATGGAACTTGCTAAGGGACACTGGAACAAAACATGTTCTGCAGTGTTTGTACCAGCACTTGTAGTGAGACCAAAAGTATATACGTAATACGTACAGCTTAAAGCTAGCCTGTCATGGGTTGGGGTGTTTTTCAGGACTTCAACTCAACGGAGACATATTGTGGTTGATATAAAGATGATGTTGGAAATGAACATCAAATGTTGTACTTGTCTTAGATCCTCAAAGTGGATCACTTAACGTAAAAAAAGTCCGAAATAAACGTTTGTGCAGCAGGTGAACATAATGTTTGACCCAGTGCTGATTGACATGATTACAGTTGTAGCTGCTAAGTGCTGTTTCAAGTGTTTCATTCATTTTAGCTGATATGTATGGAAGAAAATAAGATACATGAGTTTTCACAGCTGCTAAACACTTCACATTGAAACATTTTACTTTAAAAAACATTCATTCACAATTCTCAAAAAGAATTCCCCAAAAATGAATAACACAGATTCAGGTTACTCAAATGTGATTGACCGATTTGATTTGGATCAAAAATTCAAGTTGATATAATTCCAATTATTGTATCACATGACTGAAAGGCCGTGCTCTGACAGGCCGGAATTTGGTTGAGTTGCATTTAGGCTCAAATTGCCTATCCTTTTTTAGGTAGCCCAGATGTTGCTATGTGAATTATTTCAACTTTTAATTTTTTGGATCTGAATTTGACCAATCCAATTTGAGTAACCAGAATATATTTTCTTTAGTTTTGGGAAATTCTGAAACTTGAATTTTGTTTTTTGTTATTTGCTTCCATAGTTATGGCTCTTTGGTGCTTCAGAACTATCAAAAGGGATCTCAGAGTGTGTGGTTTATCACTGGCAGCGTTGCTAACAGTGTGCTGTCCTTATGATGAAGCAGCTGACCGACTTAGAAACATTTCTAAACTGATGCTGGCATTTGACAAATGTTCATCAAAGGCATTTCGCTGATTGACATGAACTTGGTGTGCTGAAAGTGCAGGTGACAATGTCCATTTTTCTAAAGTGCACCGTGAGGAGCTGCGTTGCGGGACGTCCTGGAGCCGACCCCTCCAGTCCGCAGCCGGCTGCTAGTTCTTCTTCACAGCCATGAGTCGCGGTCGACTCGACGCCGAACGGGTGGAAGTTGACCTGGGCGGTGTCGTACTCCCACCCCTGCCTCATTGCAAAGTCTGTAAACGATGTATTATTGTTGGACACCTGGTGTTCCATGTCGTTCCTGTAGCTGGCCGTGCGTAATGACGCGTAACTGGTGGCGTTGCTGTTTAGAGACGGAGGCGAGTGTCGACCTCCCACCCAGCCAATGTTGTCACTGCGACTGTCCTTAACTCGGACCACTGTCCTCTTCAGCCTCTCGCAGCCCTTCAGCAGTAGGTTCTTCCTGCACAGAATATACACCCAGGGGTCTAAGATGGGGTTGAATGAGGCGAAGCGGATCGCCAGCATGTCGCTCCGGTAGTCAGGCCTCCCCCCAGCAGAGACATACGCCGGGTCGTATATCTGGTTCACGAATATTCGCACCTGTCAAATGGAAACACGGTCAGTCTAAGATAAGTGTTGTAATAAAAAATACAATAGAGAGCAATAACTGGAATATAATAGAATAGAATACGCTTTCCTCGAGGGGACATTGGTCTTGGGCATAAGGCAACCATCTGTTGCTTCACAACACAAACATGTAACAGAAAAAAACAATCTAAAAACAACCTAAGATCAACAGAAAATCAGCATGAGAACCAAATGTACTTTGCAAGCACCATGAGCAAATGTTGCTTAACAATAGACCAGGGGTCTTCATCTTTTTTTAGACCAAGGTCCTCCGAGGTGAAAAATAGATGAAGCATATTAATAACCTACACCCTACCCTACCCTGGAGGGTGGCCTAGAGACCTTTTACCTTTTTATAGGGCATACAATACTAAGCTATTCAAATAATAATAGTTGACCTATTCATATATTTATACATCATATTTAAATATTAAAATGTGGCACAGTAAATCCTTAAGCTTAACTGTAATTGTGGGTGGCTATCTTACCTATTTAAGTGTTTTTACACTTTTTTTATTATTTATTTTTCTTCTATTTTTTAATCTTTCGAAAAATCATTTTGGCAACTCTGGGGACACCCTATGGGGTCCCGGGCCCCTTGTTGAAGATCTCTGGAATAGACAGCATCAATGGAAAAATAAAAAATAAAATTAAGCTGTCGTTCTTACCACTAAAGGGATGGAGCAGATCAGGAAAACGATGGTCATTAAGATCAGAAGCCAAAACATCTGCATCTCCGCCGCGGAGGTGACCAGCGGCAGCCGGGGGAAGCGGCGACGCGATCCTCCCTGCTCACACAACTCCGTCCTGACTATCCCGGTCCTCTGGTTCATCCCCACCAGCGACCTGCACACCGCCAGATTACACAAAACGGTCACTGCGATCAGCAGCAGCATCACGCCGCCGTACAGGAAGGAGTAGCAGGCTCCCAGTGGATCCGTCGCCCTCCAGTCCAGAAAACACCAAGTCCCGGGAAAGTGTCTGATGTGTTGCCCGAAGCCAAAACTGGGCATTATGCACAGTACAATGTTAGCCAGGTAGATGACCAGGAGCGCAAAGCGCGCCATTGTCCGGTCTATGTGCTGGGAGTAGAAATAAGCGTGGTTTATGGCTAAGTATCGTTCCACAGCCATGGCGCACAGGATGGACATGCCGGCCGAGCCGAAGAAGAGCATGGAGAATGAGAAGAAGTGGCAGAGCAGCACGCCTCCCGGCCAGCGGTTAGCCACGTATGTGGCGATCACCACCGGGCTGGTGAAGCACGTTCCCAACAGATCCGTGATGGCCATCCCGCACACCAGAGTGTAGAAAGTGGTTTCCTTCTGCTCCTTTTTGGAGATGCACAGCACAACTATGGCGATGAGGTTCCCCAGGACTCCTACGGCGAACATGGTGGCTGAAATGACCAGAGACTTGGACTCCAGCCGGAGCGCAGGGAACGCACTAAGGTTGTGGCTGAGAGAGAGAGGCGGCAGCGGCTCGGAAACATTCGTGTCCAGTTCTCCAAACGCGTGAGTGCCGTTGATCATTATTATAACCAACGATGCACAAGAGTTGAAGTGCAAGAACTTTCTGCGTTATTCAGAAAACTTGCTCTGGATACATAGAGTGCTGCTTGGCATTCATAAAGTGTAAAAGTACATCCTGTAAGATGCTGTTTCGGACAGAGCATGAAGTGCATCACATGGAAGTGCTTCTTGTGTTTAGTTTCCAGTAGTGTGTCTGTTTCCTGATGCTCCCATATGAAGATGTGCATGCCTGGTCGTGTTTACACTGCTCCGTGCTACGGGTATTTAAGCTGTGTGCTGATGTCAGGGGAGTGACGTGCGGGTTGTGAGCGCAGCGAGCCAGGTTTCCCAGGAACACGTTTCTCCAGCCGAATAATCCATATTCAGTTGCCTACTTTTAATGATTGTCATTTATCAGCCTCAGAGGTAAAATGCAAGAAGCTCACTAAACCCAGGAGCCAACATATGAAATCATGTAGCACACAAATCTTTAAAAAAAACCTGCTTTTGTTCAAAACTTCATAGATTTTCTTCATCTTTGCTCCACATTTAACTAACCATAATAAAAACTACAAGATCTATTCATGATTGCTTGGCTAAATATGCTATATGCTCATTATTGTGAGAATGCCGGATTATAAGGCCTACCTGTGGCTCAGTAGGCTTGACGGGTTTCTTTAGAAAACTAAAACTAGTCTGTGTAATGTGGTCCAGAAAAACAAGTTGAGGGATCACGATGTCATCATTCAGCACCAAGGTCAGCTCCTTTAACACAACACCAGGAACAGAGACGGTTCTCACGCTGCTGTTTGAAGCCATACACTCGACAGTTACACTTTACTGATTGCAGTATGTCTCATTACGTTGCAATCGATGGCACAACACACACTATTGTTTCAAAGACGCATTACGTTGTCCATTTAATTCACCAAATACTTCATCCAAACCAGTAAGAATCCCTAAATGGATCCATAAAAGAATCTAAATTTCTCCAGTGCATCAACAAATACATCATTCCGTTTGTAGTTGGTGTCTAAAGTGAGAGACTACACGTTGCAGGGAAAAAGCTTCACTGAGGTGGGGGAGGATTGTTCAAGTGATCAATGATTTTTTATTGAAAGAGTCTCTCCCATTTGTCTCTCCTAATCGCTGATTCCGAGGAGCCCACATTTCATTCATTCAGACACTTCCATAAACCGTTACATACTGTCTTCCTGCTTTAGTGTAGGGGGGTCCAGGGGCATGCCATCCCGGAGACATTTTTTGGTCTAGCCTAAATCTCTGGCACATTCTAATCAAGGTTCAAAATTAGCAGCATCCACCTGCCAAATGCTGGTAAAATATACAAGTGGATGGTAGATTTATTTCACTCACCAACCCCAAAAAACAATTTATTCAGTGACTGAAAAAGTTCATTTTGAACCCTGATTCTAATCAGGGTTCCACTATTCCATCACATACACTAATCCTAATTATTGTATATTCAAATGAATCTTTCTCCTTATAATTTTCTCTATATATTTGTTTACATCATATAATATTTTACTATTATATGCCTCTATAATTCCATCAATCGACGGATACAACCTGAGTGACGTGCATGTCGACTACTTATGGTGCGTTCACATCAATGGCCGAGGGCACGGACACGGAAAGAGCAGGAACACAGCCAGTGCTTTAAATAAACTTTATTGATCCCCCGCCAACATGGTTTTGTACATTTAAAAAAACAATCAGCCAATCAGATTTTCCACTAGCCACATTTTTATTTCTTACTAACTTTACTTTGTTTTCAGCTCCTCTGGTTTGTTTGGCTCCATTCCATTCATCTTCTCTGTTTCAGCGTAGCTTGTAATCGATACCGCGTATGACTTGGTGTTCATGGGAAATGTAGGCTTAGCCAACCAAAGACACACATAACTGCCCAAACGTACTGCCAGACAACACACCAAATCTGTAAACACTGACCTTTTGCATTGTTTCTGCACCTTGCCGATTCAAACAGACCCTTCGCTTCATACATCACCGCTCAAATCACATCACCGCAACTTTAAATTGTCAAATAACCCCCCGACCCCCGCAATCCCCATGCACGCTACGCCCTTGCACTGGAAAAACTCCATCAATCACATTGACCGGAAGGCTCCACGTGCCTCTTTTGAAGAAGAGGACTCATTGGGATCAACTCTCAGTGTTTTTTTGTGATCAAGTTTTTATTTTTATCTTTTATTTAAAAACCATAACCATTTACAAACAGTTACAAACAAGACACTGGGACAAAGGAACGCGTCCCAGGACCAACTCTCAGTGTTACTTATTAATGTGTATTGCCATTGCCACTCATCATCTGTAGACTGGTTTTGACCTTGAGGTATTGACACATGCATACACCCTTTTCACAGTTTCGGTGACACAGGTGTTGGAAGAGCATGTTGTCTTTCCACTATTTAAAGTGTTTTTCATAAATGAATTGTTAGTTTCCACAAAAGTGTGAATGACTGCTGAATCTGCGAAGGTTGCTTTAATGTAGAAATCTTCAACAGGTGTGAAAAAGGAAGCTTGTGTTGGGGAAGAGAGGTTTTAAATCAATTTTCAATTATAATGAACTTTTATGTGTTTAGTGATGCTATCTCTTTTTCATTTCCTTTGGTGTTCATTCAATAACTCATACATTATAAATAACCGTTTGGCTCATGGACTATATTTTAATTTCTTCAGTAGTCATAAATAATAATTGAGTAATTCTCAAATGAAATTTCATCTCACAACAGGGCTCCTATTTTACATTTTCTTTTTAAAATGGGTCCTCTCTGACAGCCTCAGACCGGCGCTGAATTTAAACGATTTGTAAATGAAATGAAATGTAAAATACTTCTCTTTTTTGCTCTGAAAACCAGGCCACAGGTGATATCATCTCTTATGTTTAGAAGACTGGAGTCACTGAACTGATGCAAATGGACACATTGCAGTTCGGGGGTGTTTTTAGGTAAGATAGTGTCTGCAGCTGTAAGTGGTGAACAGCCGTAATGTCCAAAGAGTGTTTTTAAATGATCAAAAGTACTCAATTACATTTGAGGCATTTGCAATAGGCCTATAGACATTTTTCAGGCTGTGATACTGAAAGTGAGTTGAATCCATACTCACTTTAAATAGCAAAGCCTGACAAAAACATACAAAAGAAATCCCAATTCACCAATTCAATTCAAGTAATTTATAGTGTAATTGTGTGAACGTGATCAGACATCCTGCCTGAGAGGCTTCCTCTCAGGGAAGCATAAATAAAGAGGAAGGCAGTATTCTTTACGAATTTAGTTTTTTAATAACATATATACCTGGAAGCTGCCCACTACGACCATGGTCTGATCTGCTGGCCACTGAGCAGCTCCCCTGGAGTTGTTTAGGTTTAGGGCCATGCTCAAAGGCACCTCAGTGGTGGGGAGGAGGGAGGGACAAGCACTGCTCTTTCATTTTCCCCACCCAGATTGAACTGGTGATTGAACAAACAACCTCTAAATCACATGGCATTGAAGCTGCATCACTTTCAGATATTATTGAACGCCCGTTACATTCAAGCCATTACCAAATGAGTTGCTACAAAGCTAATTAAGACTATCAGCTACGCACAACTCTCTCTGGATTTTTCCAGTGTGACTATGTTCAGAAGATTATTTCGTCTGGGGATTTTCCTGCGCAGAACTTCAAGTGAAGATTATTACATGAAGAGTTTATCATGTTTTTTTTTAATCCTCTGTGTCCTCGTTTGCTACAAGCAACTACGTAGAGGAAGGGTGGGGGCGGTGCATGATCACGTATGACTTGCATCATGTGGACGCACCAACAGTGTTGATGTCATTAGACTTAGAATTCCTCATGGGGGAGAGAGAAACCATGCACTCTGGCTTTAAATGATATTATACAGTGTAAACCATTTAAACAATCTTCTATAGTCGGTACTATTATAGTGGTGTAGTGTCTTCATGCCTACAGGCAAACTTTTCTATTTATTTACAATAGCGTACATTTGAATTTGTATACTTTTGACATCTCATCACATGGGGATCACACACACACACACACACACATACAGGAGCAGCAGCAGCAGATTATGTTATCCTTGGAAAAGAAAGAATTCATCATATCCAATGAGAAAAAGGCCTATCTGATGGTGAACGGTTGTGGATGTTGTGGTTCTCTGTCTTGGTTTGTGAAAGTGGATTCTCCTCCTCCTCTCTTTGACTGATGCCTCCTGGGTGTGTGTGTGCTGTTGCTGTAATAACCCAACGCTCTCAGACATCAGCGGCTCTGATGCCCACACATAGAAATACAAACATTCTCTGTCATATGCAACCTGAGGGACTCTTGGCCGCCCACACCGAGCAAAACATGGACTGGGTTATAAGGTTTTCTTTAGTGAGTTTGTGCACGCATGAGCAAGTGTGTGTGCGTGTGTGTGTGTGTGTGTGTGTGTTTGTGTATGTGTGTGTTTATATATATGTGTGAGGGCGTATATGCGTGCTCGTGTGTGTACGTGTCATAGGGTGCAAATGATCCTGTATAGGATTCCCTATTCAAACATAACTTTAATCTCTTTGCAGAGCCCTTAATCAAGTGTCCTTAGAGGATTTGTGCAGTCTGGGGGGATGTTGCTACGCACACAGTCATTAGTCTGGCTGTAAAGAGAGCAGGCCAATATATGTGGACACCAAAAAGGCTTATCTGTGTTTTTGGTTTGATTGGGCATCTCAGTTCTCACTGCGCAATACCACTCAGGTGCTTTGGAAGATGTTCACCATGCTAATTACGTACAAAACACAATAATTGATCTTGGGTCTCAAGGGGAATCTATGTGGATGTTAGGTATTGATCATCATGTGACGGCTTTACAACCAAAATGTCCCAGAGCGTTATTATGGGCGGACTGCTGACCATTTCCTTTCCTTCAAGCTAATTTGATATCATGTGATCTGTTGTTTGTGTTAGAGCCGTGACCTTTTTAGATAAAAATGGAAAAGAACAAATGAACAGACGCTGTGTCTGTGTGGCCTTCCACACACCGTTAGCTTCTTCTTTTAGTTTAACCCTTCTTAGGATTGGTTTAAAGGAAGGATTTGACAGTTTGGGGAATACACTTATTTGCTTGCTGAGAGTTAGATGATAAGATCGACACCACTCTCATATCCAGGAGACGGTTAGCTTAGCTTGGCATAAAGACTGGAAACGGGGCAAAAGAGCCAGTCTGGCTCTCTCTAAACATTAAAGGTCCCACGGCATGAACATTTCACTTTTTGAGGTTTTTTCACATTAATATTCGTTTCCCCAAAATGAAAGGTCAGATGGGCCGATCTGGAATCTCCCCCATTTTACGCCCAGAGAATTTGGCCCACCCGTGTGAAAGAGAGAGGCATCGTGACTTGATAACAAGCGAAGCATGGTTGGTCAAGGCCAGCTCCACACAGACAGGCCCTGCCCAGACCAGTGATCAAACTCTGCAGTGACAACTTGTTGTGAGGCAGAAGTGCTATCCACTGAGCCACCATGCTGCCTTATGCTAAGCTAAGCTAACCGTCTCACTGTGTAGGTTCAAATTTACCGTACAGACATGGCAGCAGTATCATTCTTCTCATCTGACACTCTGCAACAATTTACTTAAACGTCAAACCATTCCATTAATTCGATCAAGTCACATTTGTGATTTTTCTCACAGCAGTGTTGCATTTCCATCAATGCTATGCCAAGGCCTTTTGGCTCAGTGCCAGTCATCCACAGGTGAGAAGACAATGTGTGACCATATGCTCAGGTTTTGAAATCTGAAGCTATTTATATTTCAAAAAACATGTCACTATCATTTTAAGACAAATCGTACAAGTGCTAAAATAACATTTGAATCCTTTTGTCTCTATTCCAAACAGAATCAGAAAAACCCAGTCAGTATACGCCAACACCTGTTATACAAAACAGACCTGCAGTTGAACATAACGTGTTGAAAGTCATGATTTCAGTGTTGCCTTAAAAAGAAAATAGCTTGAATAAGTCCAGGGGCTTTGCCTCTGACATGTGTGAGCCCTCAGCGGATTAATGGTTCATAAGGGAGCCAATATAATTCTGTTATTTTCCTCCAGTTCACAAGCATAATGACTGTAGGAATAACACAAAGTGCTTCAGTTCTGCAGCTTTCCAAAAGAGACAAAGAGTGCACAAGGAGAACAAAAGAGATACAAATCAAAAATCTGATTCATTTTTTTACTCTCCCCTATCATTTCGTCATCAACCCCACAGTCCTGCTGCCCAGGGCTTCACACATGGCTGGAGAGTGACGATGACGGGGATGTGTTGATGGCTCTGTGTTGGTGACGTCTGCGCCGCTGCCGTAATTTAATGATGATGCTTTACTGTCTTAAATGCCATCAGACTGCTCAGCGCTGGCGGTGGCATCGCACAGCTGAGATGTGATCATCCAGCTTTATCTGATATTTCTTCTTCCACCATGGCTGCCTCTCCACACAGTGGTCCAATCACACTTCTGCTTCTGCTGCAAACCTCCAAGCTCCCTACTCTGGGGAGCTAAGGCTCATTTACTCTCTCTACACTACCAATCTTACTTCTTCTCCTGCTCTCTGCATCTCTGTCTTTGAACAGCCATTTTTTACTGTCTTTTTACTTTTCTGTTAATGCCTCCACATCCGTAGTAAGGTAAAAACATTTTTTTTGATTGTGTCATCAGCTTGATTATAGTGGATTATTCTTTTCCTCCAGTACGTTATGGAGTGATGTTGATTTGACAATCATCGGTGTACAGTATATAGGCCTACAATGTGCTCTAATGTACTTAGAATGCTTTTATAAACCCCAGGGCTAACACACATCTGTTCCTCCAACATGCGCACAAAAACACAGTTGTTTTGTCATGTAGTATGAATACTAATAGTGTAGGCTCCCTGTATGTAGATATGTGTGTCCCACACATCTCCATCACACATCTTTCAGCTTGCCTTGAGTTTGTGAGCCTGGGGCTCACAAAAAAGAGTGAGCGTGAACTCATTGGCCGCATCGTCGCTGTATGAGTTGTGTCAACGTGTATAAATGTGATTCAATGTTTCTGATAGATAATTCTGTTCTTGAACTTTACATGGAGTGACAAAAAAAACATCAATGCTACATTCCAAAGCTGTGTGCGGAGGCGGATTGGCAGTTTAGTAGGATTCTTCATAGAAATTAACATAAAAGGAAGATTTTCATACGATGCACTTTGATAAGAATTCAAATGATTTTTTTTTATGTGACTGAGTGCTTGCACTCTTCTATTTGTGACAAGAGAAATTGAATCATTATCTTCCTCATTTAGAGGAGACCCCCCCCCCCCCCCCCCCCCCCCCCCCCCCCCCCCCCCCCCCCCCCCCCCCACCCCATCCCTCTCTTTCTCCCACTCAGTCGAGACGATAACTGGCTCGGCATACTCAGACAGCCATCAGTGCTAATGGTCCCCCATACTGTATTTTCACATCATGTATCAGGTTGCTGCAGGATATTAAACACTTTAATCATGTCAGACACTACTATAACAAGAACACAACTACAACATAAAACTGCACATACGTTTGCTGTTGACATGTCTTTGTCTTGAAAAGCACAGACTTATGTTGTGCCGATGCAAATCTAATTAGTGTTTTTATTTCTGTGTTGGAATTGCAACAAAATTGTGAGGCGTGGAACTACTCTACCTTCTATCAGGGGTGTGTGATCAGTTTACACCCTGCCTGCCGTGACCTCCGCACGGTGACAGTCTGGTGTGTGTGTGTGTGTGTGTGAGTGTGAATGGGTTTTGGTTTATTTCTTTATTTGCCGATGCCTGCCGTGTGCTTGGTGTGTTCCAATTTTGGGTCTGTCTGTCTGGGTTTTGGTTTCCTCCTGCAAGCGCCACACAGTGTGGACTCGCCCCCCACCCCCGCTGACTTTTCCCCACAGCTGTTACCAATCCCAATCAGCGCACCTGCTAATCATTCTGCTCCATCATCTGCCTTCAAATACCAGTTTTACGTTCCTCAGAGTGTTGCTTACTATTGGGTATACTCATTCTCTAGCCATTGATTGTTGTAGTCTAGGCAGCATTGTGGCCCAATGGTTGGAGCTGTGGTCTCATAGGATGAAGGTTGGGATTCACATCCAGGTTGTTCTGTGCCTTTTTGTGTGGAGTTTGTATGTTCTTCCCATGTTTGAGTGGGTTTCCTCTGGGTGCCCTGATTTCCTTTAATGGGGAAACTTTGCCAGCGATTTGAGTTTGCATAGTCTGGAAACCTGCACATTTAATTCTCCGGCTTCAGTTCACAATTTTGCAGGAACCAATCACAAACTGGCTTATCTACCTGGCGTGCTATTGGCTGGTTTAACGCAATGACAATAGAGAAGCAATCACGCAGCTTCTTGTTTACATTCAACCTAGCGGCCATAATATGGCAAGCCCTTTTAACATTTAAAAGCTAAGTTCGACTATCCGGAATTAACATTGTAGATATCAATAACGTCTTTATGACTAGTCATAATTACATTTCGGATAGTTGCAATTTTCATTCAAGATATCTGTAACGTAATTGTGACTAGTCAAAACGACAGATAGCGATATCTGTAATTCAGTTTTGACTAGGCAAAACTGAATTAAAGAAATCTACAATGACGTCATTGAAAACGTTAAGTCAACGCGTCACACTTCTTAAATGACAATTGCAGATATCTGTAATTCAGTTTTGACTAGGCAAAATTAAAGTTAAAGATATCTCAAACGTCATTATGACTAGTGCAAATTACTGGGCATGACGTTGCTCTTTTTTAGATACGTAATTTCCCCTCCCAGCCATAATCAAAGAAGTGGTAGATTAAGTAGAAGTTAATTTCCTTATTTCTGAGAACCGAAGAAGAAAGAGTCATGGCGTTGGCTTTAAGAAGAAAAAGAAAAAGAAAATGGCATGCAATTGAACGAGCCCTCACAGAGGGGATTTGTGGGGAGAGAGAACGTTGTTCTATTGAAAACTGTGAAAGAAATCTCGGAAGAATTGAACATATGCGGAAAGTAACGCTGAATCCTCATTTCTTGC